>NW_008676618.1:48362-62892 GCF_000695815.1 Acanthisitta chloris | reverse complement strand
GGTTAACAAAGTGATATGGACAAAAAGCTCTGAAACACTTTAAAGTAACACTTTGGACATAACCTCAGGCCTCCAGCAGTCCCTTATATACATTCAGATTTGTAAAACATTTTCTCTCAACTGTTATTTATGGGACATGACTCCTCCTTAGTCTCAAGGCTTATGTGGGGATTTGACAAAGCAAAATGATGATGGTTATGATCAAGTTCCTTTATCTTCTTGCTAGAATTTGATGAAATCACAGGCCTTTTGTGTTAGCGTTCAAAAATCTGTTGGTTTTATTCCCTGTTTCCATTTTCAGCAAGGTGATGGTGTTTGCATGCATGTGTA
Source organism: Acanthisitta chloris (assembly GCF_000695815.1). Lineage (NCBI taxonomy): Eukaryota > Metazoa > Chordata > Aves > Passeriformes > Acanthisittidae > Acanthisitta > Acanthisitta chloris. The sequence continues at coordinate 62,562 of NW_008676618.1, read as the reverse complement.
CATTTGCATTCTCCATTCATGCTCCTTACATGAAGGGTGTTAGCTTCATTAACAGTGATTGCTTTCCAGAAGGAAGACCTATGTTTCTCCTTGTTTTATTTTTCCAAAATAGGGATCTCAAAGAACACTTAATGTAAAAGGATCAGATATGCATAATCACACAATAATTTATGCCAGAAGGGACCTCTGCAGTCATTTACTCCAACACCCAGCTCAGAGCAAAAGACTAGCTTCAGGGTTAGGTCAGTGAGCTCATGGTTTCATCCAGCTGAGTTTTGAATATTTCCAAGGCTGGATATTCTACAGACTTTCTTACTGCTTGTTTTCACACTTAATCTCCCTTCTTGTAAGTTTTCTCCCCAAGTATCTAGCTGGAGCTTCCCTTTTCTGCACCTTGTCACATTTGCCTCCTGTCCTGCTGTTATGCATCTTGGGAAGAATCTGGCTCTCTCTTCTCCATAATTTCTTATTAGACAGTTGAATTCAGCAACTGGGACTGCTCCTGGTCAGGCTGAAGAGGGTGAGTTGTTCCAGCCCTGCCCCACACATTCTAATTCAGCCTCAACCTGCCTGCAGTAGAGCTCTGGTTTGTGGAGCTTCCTCATATACTGGAGCCCAATGATGGACACAGAGTGCCAGGTCTGACCTGACCAATGCCAAATAGACAGCAATGACAAATTGTTACATTTAAGATTGTTGTGTGACCCAAAATATGATTCCATAAACAAATACCATCTTTTGAATTGCTTTTTGAAGAAAATGTACACATGAATGTTTCTATGAAAGAAAATTATGTGGCTTTCTTTACTGGCTTCCACAGTTTGTGCTACAATATCCTTATTTCTTAATAAGAGTCAGGTATTTCTTGATTAAAAATCAATTCGAAGTGGAGATTATGATTAAAATAATTTAGGATTTGTACTTTGCCAATAAAATGAAACAATTTGAACACTGAAGTAGGAAAAATAACAATGGATGTGGAAGAAAGTTAATGCCATGCTTGGCATTATCACTGATATGACAGCATAGTCATCCTCAAATTCAAGCATACATGAAATGGAGATAAAAATAGGTGGGTTTTTTTGCTGACTTTTAATCATAGTAATGTTATACCTCACTGCTAATATTTTTCCAGTGAGGAGTAATGGAACCATTAACACTTGTAGTTGTTAGCCTTTATGAGCAAACTGTTGGTCAGTGTAAGGGTTGAAGCCACTTTTTAAGGGGTCAGTTGATTGCTTGACTGGAGTGAGGTAGAAATGAAGATACATTCAGGAGCTGGAACCTATGATTATTCCTAGATCCTGCTAACCACAGTAAGTCTCACCAATCTCCTGCTGTCAAACATTTCAAATTTGGTAGTCTGTAATTAGGCACGTAATTCCAAAGACGTGAGCTCTGCAATTGTAGACAGGAGCCAATGGAGTAAATATCATAGCCACAGCTGCCACTGTTGATTGATGGGATTGTCTTGGATCCAGCTGTCCCTATTAAAAAAGACATTATTGAACAATATGAGCTGATAAAATGCATCCTAATTTAAGCTCACAGAGAGTATGTGCCGGTGAAGGAAATTCAGTGAGCAACAATAGATCTGTAAATCTCTACCTACCTTCCCATCTCCTGTATCTAGCACTGTACTGGTCTTCTGTATTGCAGCAAATGCTTAAATTTGTCTTTTTCTCCTCTGTGTTTCCCAGAGCTTTCACAACTACATCAAGCTTTATGCCATTGCACAGGTGTGGAGGAGCTGACTGCTGCACTCCTGGACTCACAGGAAAGGATTTCTAGGCAAATACGCAACAGGCAGAAAAATACCTCTGCTGAACTTGCTGCTTCTATGGAGCATATTGCAAAGCATTTCTGGAGTCCTGTAGGCACAATGCAAAGTTGTGTGAGCTTGTGTTTCAATCCTCATGCATCAGAAAAAAATTAAATGTGGGAAGAACTTTATTATGATAGAAATAGTTTCAAATTTGTAACAAAAGAAGAAAATTCACAAGGGAAGATCCAAATTCAAATTAGTTTAAATTTGATCATGAAAGGCTGAGGGAAGTCTTCTGGTTGGAAAGGCAGCCCATGGCTTGCCTATGCACAGCATGGTGTTTGCAGAGGTGGTACAAGGAAAAGGAATGGCAGAGTTCACCATCTTGTTTTCATGTTCAGTTTGACAGGCATCACTGGAAATTACCCTTGTCAGTCTGATAGGATTCCTGTGGCTAGCAAAAATGGGAACAATTCAATACTATAAAGTATTTATACGTCCCTAAGGCACATTTACAGATATCCTTGGCAACATCAATTTCCAGCCTGTTAATAGCTTTAAAAGCTAAAAGCAGAACTGTAGACCTTTTCTAGGCATTAAAAAGCAGAAAATGCTGACAGACAAGTAGTGAGTAGGCAGATCCCTCTCTGATAAAAATCAAGGTGTTGTATTGTGCATTAGCTTCAGGGAATGGATTAGCCCTTTTGGCAGCCCACTATAAAGCACTTTGCAGTAATCTCATTTTGAGATCTCAAAGGCATGAATCATCCAGGTCAAGTTTAAATAGAGCTCTGAGGGCCAGATTCTTATCTTGCTTATAGGACCATGAATAGAGAGCTATTGCTGTTAGAGATGGTGTCATTACACAACTGTATATCATCAGTGTGCAGGTAGTGAGAACTGGGCTCTAAGGATGAAAAATTGGCACGCTAGTAAAAATTAGCTGACAAAGGAAGTATGGATTTCTATACATAACAATAAAGAATCAACTTCTTCTAACACTGAATGAGGATCTTTCTTACAATAAAGTGAATGGTCCAATTTCTATTTGAAGTCCTTACTGGTTAGGTTCCTAACTTCTTCACTGAGTTCATGGGCCTCTTCCATGACCAAACTGTAAGCATTTCACCGGCAGACATGAAACATGCATCCTCCCATGGGATGAGGTTACTTATTTCTGCCCACTTCTTAGTGGGTGTTAATACTTGAAAGGGGTGGCAGAGAGCAAAGGCTGCTAGATTGCTTTATCCAACCAATGTCCTGCTCTCAACTTGCATCTGAAGGACCCCACAAAGGGTTAAAGTAGCACTGAGAAGCTGTTCCTAGGTGATCAAGTTGGCCTTGTATGCAGTATCTTTGGCATTTTCCCCATGAGATCAACTCTGAGACTGTTGACTTCAGTGTGAGTACACTGCAAACTGAATCTTCAGGAGACATAAATTTTCCAGCTTTGCATCACTTAAACAAGTTCTCTAACACTGAGCTGCTTCTCAATCATGAATATCTAGTAGTGAAAGACAATTATTTTAGCCTCCTCAGACCTGCTCTAGCTGGCAGAACAAATGTTAAGACATTTCTGAGGCAGCTGACCCTGCAGCCTCTCTCCCTTCTCTTCCCTACCTTTTCATTTTAATTGTTTGCATTTTTCCCATTTGCAGGTTCCTGGTGAGTAGAGCAGATTTATTCCACTGCTAATGCAAGGATTTCCTGAGAAGCTGCACACAGCTTGTCCTCTGCAAACTGTTCATCCAACCTTTCCACCCTTTTCTGAAGGTTTGCTTTGGAAAGAATGTGCTTAAAAGCTGCCTGGATCTCAAGAGCTTCAGAGAGGATGTACCAGTGTCCAGAAATCTGAAATGGAACGAGTCCAGTGACCTGGAAAAAAAAAAGCAGTGTGGCTCAGACGAGTTTGCAGGGGTCAGGTAGTCTGTGCCCTGCCTTGCAGCAAGCATAGCTCTTCCTATAACATTACTGACAAATGTGAGTCTACCCTATTTTGAAAAAATCTTCTATGAGGAAGGTTCTGCTACCTCCTGAAGCAAGCTGTTCTGGTACATACTTCTTTTCCTCAGTTGCCTATTGATAGTTAATAACCCTGAGAACTCAGGCACATTTGAACTGAGGATTCCATATGAGACTTTTCTGTTGCCATAAAGACAGTTTTTGTTTGCATCGGAATACTCAGTTTTGAAGATATATGGGACTGGAGAAAACCTGAGCACTTTCTTCACATGTCAAGTATATCCTCTGACTTTGACAGCAGTATGAAAAGGCTTCCCCAGTGATTCTGAGCCCAAAATACTTGAAAGGCAAACTTAGAGGAGGTGAAATTTCTTCAATTACCAGTTGAGCTTGGACTTCCAGGATTGTTAGGCATCTGGCTGCATGGCAGGGAGTCTGTCAGCCCTCTGAAATGTGTCTTCTAGGCTCTGCCATGGGTAGTACAGGCAAGGTGGTAGAAGGGCAGGAATATTTACCTTGGAAGGCTGAATTAAACCAGTGTGTCCCTGCTAAATATGCAAATTACTGAATTGGCATATTCATAGAATCAGTGAGGTTGGAAAAGATCTCCAAGATCATCAAGCCCAACCTTCCTGTAGGGGGGGAAAAGGTCCTATTGAATATTGCTAACCAACCTTTAAGAACACCACCCTCCCACCATGTGTTTATCAAATATGCTAATCCTTTCCCCTCAATAGTTTGACAGATGCTTTTGCATGGATCTGCTGGGTCATAGCACAGATTCTTTTAGGTCATTAGGTACAAGGGTATTTCGGTTTGTCTTTTATTGCAGCAGGCCTCTCTATGGACAGACTCCCACTTCAGCTTGAAAGTTTGCCAGACAAGAACCTCTCTGAGGTGTGCTTTGTAGGAAGTGATCTAAGAAATGGGGGAAAATACTGACCTTTGTACGTGCGTACGGTTTTGTGGTAGTATATCTCTTATTGTCTGCAAAACAATCCGTTTTCACTACGATTAATTCTGCAATGCCAGTGAAACAAACTGTCTGCACACAAACATTCAGGGGAATAGCTTGATGAGAGGGTTCACAGCTCATGGATTCACTCCACAAGAACTTCAGGAAAGAAGTTAGGCCTTTTCAGTTTGTCTGTTTTACGGCCACAACACCCATATTTACATTCTACACATTCTCTGATCCTTCTGTTAATGTCTTTATGTGGCTGACAATGTTTTTGCAAAAGTTAAAAGAAGAGCTATAGCAAGAGCTTTTGCCTGTGGAAATAAACACTGCTGCAAACAGCACTGCTACTCAGCTGCCATTCAAGCCCAGGGTTATGAGGAGTGTTTGCAGAGAAATGCTCACTGAATACAAGAGCACTTTCTTTTCTTCTTACACTTTGTTCCCTCTCTCAAACACTTGGAATTTAAATGCTTCAATCAGTGACCAGGTTCTTTTTTGTTTTGCTGGAAAATATTAATATTCACCACCACCACCCCCTGAAGGCAACAACAACTACAAACCCACAAGTGCTTTCTTTACAAAAGATGGGAGGCAAAGCTATTCTGTCTGATGCACGGGCAAGAGGAAGCACAAACAAATGCTGCTCAATTACACAAAATGAATTGAATGTGAAGGCAGGAGACATCTTATCAGAGTGCAGACAACTCAGGATGGAGACAGGACCCTCTTTACTATGCAATTGTCACAAGACGTTCCCTCTCCACAGAAGTGGAAAAAGACAGAGATGCAGCTGTCAGGCATGTTCACCTTCACCCTCACCAACTTCACCCCCAGCTCTAAAAATTACGCCATTAAAATATACACATACACAACTTCTTCAGCAAAGGAAATCTGTTTGTGTTCATTTATTTAAGACCTCTTGTAAGCAATTTGGCTTCTTTCTGGAGCTGATTGAGGGTTTCTCCAGCATCTCACATAGTACCAGCAAGAAGTGTCTGGGTGATGGTTATTGGCTGTTCATATCAAACCTTGTATTCATGAAAGGGACAGAAAAGCAAAAGGATCAGGAGAAAATACTGAGAAGGTAAGAACAAGTAAATGTCAAGAAGAACAGGTATGGGTGAACTGTGAAGGTGATTGCAAGCACTCAGGGTAGGTTTCAGATCCCCAGCTAAGTCAATCACTGGTACACTGATGTCTGTCTGAATGAGATGTTAAAAAACCTGTTAAAATTAATGGAGGTGAGAGAGCTGTGCAGCTGGACAGATATAGTTGTTGAGGGAAAGCATTTGCCCTGGACCTTCTCTGCCACTAAAAGCTGGTGAGTCTCAGTCTGCACCATCTCACATGGTAGTTGAATTCTTGCCATGTATCTCCTCATTCTTCATTTCCTCCCTTTCTTAGTTTTCATTTGATATAGTTTAATAATTACATAGCTGAAATGAATTGGAGGCCTACAAAGACAACTGCCACCATCTCACTACACATGCACATCACCAGCCTTTAAAAGTTTGCAGGCTGTATGTCCTCTTTCAGTTACAACCTATGAGTCACATTGTGAGGCAAAGATGTTTTCCATATACAGCACTCCACTGAAAAAAATTTGCTTTTCAGCAGCCTCTTTGTTTACTTGACTGGAACTGAGCATGTACACTTGTATTTTGAAACCAATTGTAGATCACCTTTCAATGTGAACCATAGGGAGAAACATTGCTTGGGCATTTAGGAGGGTGTGGAGAATGGACCCACTCAGTACCTAAAATTAGCTTATATTAGGTGAATACTTGCTTTGTTTACCAGAAACAAAGCGCTATAGAGTCCTGGAAGATTCATCCTTCACCGGGAAAAGCTCTCAAAGTAATTGCAAGAGCCTTTTATGTATCCCAAGATTGTTGTTTCTTCTCAGTCTTCTCTAACCTAAACAATTGCATTTCTTTCAACCTTCCCTGACAGGCCCTGTTTCCTTGGGCTGATTATCCACATTGCTTTCTGATTAATATGCCAATTGCTCCTGTTCTACTAATTATGGTACTCCGGATGAGAGGCAGGATTACTGCCGAGGCCATGCTGGAGCTGGAGGGAAGGTGAGGTTTGCTTCCCATCTTGCATAAAACCCTTACATGCCAGAAGGAGGTAGGTAGATACAGTACAGCTGTGAGACACTGCAAGCTCTTCAATTTTCAGGTCTGACCCTTTTCTCCAAAGCTTCATTTTATCCAGTGCTCTTCCACCTTATATTTCAGCAGATTATTGTTCCTACTTTTTCACCCGTCCTTGTTAAATTGCATCTTATTTATTTCAGACTGCTCCTACAGCTGATGAAGGTCTTTCTGTCCTTTTAATTCTACACCCAGGGTGCTCAAAACTCACATTAAACTTCAGATTGTATACAAATTTCATAAGGAGCACTCCCCACTCTCGCATGAGTCATTAATGGAAATACTGAGAAATGCCAGAAGCAAGATGGATTTTTGCAGGAAGCCACAGGACATCTTTCCAGTTTGACAGTGAACACTGATAGCTTTTGGCATTAGGTTTTCAGGCAATTGTATATAGCTTATAACAATTTCAGCTAGGGTAGTCATTTAGAAAACACCTCTAGGAGAGCATTCAAGCTACTTTAACATCCTTACTGTTAGACAGCAAAATGCCTCCTATTTACCTGAATGCTGCTCAGGAGAGCAGTCAGGGACTTCTTGCTGTTACTGGCAGTAGTGCCTTAGGAAACCAAACCTGGGAATCCCTCATCTACAGGACATTTCTCTAACTCGTTTAAAAAAATGCCAGATTAGTAGGCTTTTCATCGTGTTTTAAGTAAAAATAAAATCCATTTTCTTTGAGTGTTTTGGATCCACTGTAATATAAAACGTAATTTTACATCCATTGTCCTTGAGAAATTCATGTGGCTGTTGCTGTCTTTTTAGAGGCTTATAAAGTAGGTTTTTCTTGTTGCAGTATTTTGAATGTTAGAGTTAGGCTGACTAGGCTAATGTTCTGACATTTCTGCCCTCCTACTCCACCCTTTTTAAAAAAAACGGATATGCCATATGCTCTTTCCAAGGCTTCTGTTTTCACCTGTCCCCCATAATTCTCAAAAGGAATAGTTGTGAACTGCCTGAGATTGCACCACTCAATTCTCAATACACATTAGAGTGAGTTCTACTGGGTCAGCCTGAGCCAGGAAATGTCATTTAGAGAAGTGTAGTATAATTTAGGTTACAAATAAATTCTGCAGTTCGTCGATTGCAATCTCAGCTCACAGGGCCAACTTGAACTTACCTGGCTATTTTCTGCTTTTGTTTTTTTCCTATTTTTTTTCTCTTATTCAAGCTGAAGCTCTCTGCTATTTATTACTCAAGTTAATTCTTGTAGCCATTTGATTGCAGGGAAGACTAAACAAAACAGAATACCAGAAAGTTGTGCATTAGCTTTATAGTCTCACAGAATGATGAACCAGGTCCTTTGGTCCTCTTCTGAAGACTGTGTTCATTGAGTATTTCCCTGTTTCTGTCTGCATTTGTCAAAGAAGGAAATTCACTACCTTTTGGTCATTTTACCCCAATATAGTTCAGTAACTACCTCACACTCCTCCTGATTAACTTGAACTAGCAAATTAATCTTTTCATGACATTTGCAGATTAGGAGCATTTGGAAGTGCAGCTAAATTGTTCTTCAGAGTGGTCAATCCTATTTCACTCCAAATTTGTTTCTTGAAGAAACAATTATTAAACAATTCAGCTTTTTTCGATGCAAAGACAGCTGCCAGTTTCCTTGCATACTTCGTTAGGAAACTTACTGCTTGTTATTGCTAATTTTTCCCTCTCTACATTGTTACTCAATGCAGCCCTCAATAATGTATCAAGAACGTGCCTGTTAAACCAAGTCTGACCATAAAACTCTAGTAATTTTTCCACTGGGGTATCTTTAAAACTAGAAATGCATTCCAGTATTTATCTAGATTTGTTTTTGTTGCATTGTTTAAATCTACAGTGTAGAGGTCATTTCCCCAGAATTACTGAAAATGAAAGAAACTGTTCTTGACTTTCATCAGAGAAGAGCTATTTCCAGGCATATCACTTTTTGACACAGACACTATAATAGTCAATCTTATTTATATTAACCTCTTGAATATGGTAGGAAAAGCATGTTACAGTGGAGGCTTTGGAAGCTCTTTCTCATGTTTATTCTCTTTCAGAAAGAAATCAATCTTATTTCCAATTATTTGATTTTGAATGAAGTCTCTGGACATTAACTTTATTAATGAAATGTATAATCACTCGCATTGATTTTTGCCTGGGAAAGAAAGCTGGCACACAGTCTCTGAGTGTCTCCTGGGAATTATAACACTCTGACCTGAAAAGCAGCTGATTCACTCACCCAGAGGAGCTAGTTAACACTTCTGCTGGCACGGGGCTGAACCAGCTAACGAGCTACTGGCAAAAGTCTCAGGGCTGGATTCTAAACTGCATTATCATATCTAAGTGTTTGTGCAAATGTTGATACTTATTTCGTTGTAGCTTCTAAAACCCAAAGAAGATGTCTACAATAGTCTTTGTGATGTCTGAGTGAGTTTCAAGTAAACCGGCATGCAAAGATAGTCCTGAAAACAATAGACCTGTGTTAGAATTGCACTATATTGGGCTAATTAGTGCTGCTTCTCAACAAGGCAGTTGTCTTGGTATGAGTATTTGGTTATGAGATTGTGGCTGCTGAAGCTGTAGACAGCTGGTTGAATGGTGGGCTGAGCTCTGCTCTGCTGCACTACCCACTGTGAATTTGTTGAGTCAGTGGGGTCAGATCATGATCACAGATATTTCAGTTTTTGAGAGCTGCAGACTTACAACTTAGCTCTTGAAGAAAATTCATGCTTGTTTCTGCTTTTGTCAATGAGGCTTAACTCGTGGCTAAAAGCATTTTTAAAAGATGCTGCTTGTTGGGAAGTGTTATTAAAAAAGAACATGAATTAAGACTTCACACAACTCTGAAATACAGAATGTTTGCCTATACATAAAAGAACACCTCCAGTTTAGATGTGGAATGTTAATGTGCTTCAAATATCTCTTACTTCAGCATAGTCTTGTGTTCAGACGTACATTTTCATGTCTCACAGGAAAAACGCAAAAGCTTTTCCATTTAAACTAATCGCTTTCTGCTGCATGGGCATTCAAAGTAATTTACCTGTACATCTGTAAAGCAAGTGCAATAAACACATTTGTCTTGTATTTGGATTCAGCTCTACAGAATCATTTTCTCTTTTCAGCTAAGCAAAAATATGAAAGATGACTAAAAGTGAATGTTACAATATTGCATTGTGCTGAATTCATTCAGTTCAATTTTCTAAGGGAAAATATTGTGACATCAGTATCCAACTCCATGCCTTGGAGTCTTATCTAGCCATGTATAGAATTGTATTTTTTTCTGTAAAAGATGAAAATGCAGCTACATTCAAATCGCAGTAATTATTCATGAAACTATTTTTTCCCTTTTCTCTTCTTACTTCTTTCTTCCTTCACCTTTCTCTTCTTGTTTCCTATTTTTGCATGTCCATGTAGTTGTGATGTAGATTGTGGTGTTAGCATTCAAGGTACATAGCTATCCCTAACCAGCAAAGAATGGGCAGCTCATGCATTTTTTTCCCACTCAGGAGTACTGGGCTTTTCATTAGTTTGGATTTGAGTATTAGTGCTAAAATGTTTTCTTGGCCAAGAGTCTTCTGAGTTTCTAATCTATTCTTGGATTGTTGAGGTATTATTTGAGTTACCTGTGGAAGAAACTTCTCTTTTGAGTGGCTTGTCTATAGTCAGCTCTGGTTGCTGCCACTAGTGACATCCTTGATGAGTGCTGAGAATGTCACAGTCTACATAAAAACATTTGGGAAAAATTGACAGACATGCAAGACGTTGTAGTCATATAGAAAAGAATAAGAGTTTTTTGTCAAAAACAAAACAAAGAAACCACTTAAAAACTAAAGTGAAAAACTCAAACAGCAACATTGAAATAGATGCATGAAGGTATTTTAATATAATAGTTTGATAAGTAGACTGAAATGTGTAGTTATTTGTTCTCTGACATAAGAAACCTTTTCTTTGGAAACATTGATATAGGTCAGTACAAATGAGGTGTTGAAAGAAGTCCCAGTCAGACAAATTTACCAGGCAGGTAAAGTGTCCATCTACTATGTTGCTGAGGCTCAATGATGTGCTCTCCCACCTGTCTCTTTTCTACATGGGCTGTTATTTGGGAATAGCTGTTGCCTTTTAAATTAATGAATTTTATCTTTATCAGAAGCTATCAAATTTAAACAAGGCCTCGTTAATCACTGAAGCATCAAGCTTTCCACTTCGAGATGTGTAACACTAACTCCGACAAAAACATCCACCAGAACAAGATTAAATGTAGCAGTAACAAGCTCAGGTATTTCTGAATCACAGAACATTTTGTATCAGGGATATTTTAAAACCCACCAATAGCAGATAAATGAGTGCCTCAGTCCTGATGTAGTTTATCTCCTCAGCAGTATAGCTTGCTACACATATTTGATTTTTATGTTTGCTTTTCGTAAGAGTTTGCTTCCAGCCCAAGGTCTTGCCCTTACCTTCAAGAGATGCTAGGCAGGATTCATCAGACCAGCTGTAGACTCCTACATCTGAGTGAGTCATCACAGGCTCACTGTGCTGTCAGTGAAGACAAATAGGTGCTTGATGACAGAAATCACATACTGAGGTCAATGCCTAAAATAGAGTAGACAAATCTTGACCAGCAGTGCTTATTTCTTTCTGTGGACTATATTTGGGTAAGATGAGTTCCACCCGTGCACAACTGAACTCTCTACAGCAAAGGGAAAAAGTGGCCTATGGACTCTAAACACTAGCTGGATTATTACAGAAGACACTCTACTGCAAATATTTCCCCTGCTGGGACTGACTGAGTAAACAGACAGGTGACAAACATGTTACAAGATCTAATGAGTGTTGGAGGAGTTGCTGGCTACAGGGTGAGCTGAATGTGAAGGTACACAGGATATGGCAATGCAATGCAGCAGGTGATATGAGCTCAACTGCTCTTCCCAATTTGGTAATCTGCCAAGCAGCTCTTACTTTATCTAAGTATAAATGTGCTCCTGTTCAATGTAAAGGCTATATTTAATAAGTCTGTGGCATCAGCTTCCTACTCCTCTTCTGGGAACAATTAAAACATTTCATATTAAATCAGTGCATATGTTGTTCCTGGTTATCTCTGAGATCACTTAGTACTCCATATGAGCTGAAAATAAATGCTTGGGACATTACAACTGCTGCTTTTTACAGTGCAAAGTCCTTCTGGGGAGTGAGAATTTTCAAATTAAGGCTCTTGATTTTAGAATTTCATTCTCTATCAAGTCTAGCAGAGAGTGTTTTCTGGCTTCTGTGGCAATGAAAATGTTCTTAGGGCTTTTTTTTTTTTCCCTATACTGTTGCTTGTCAAGAAGAGATGGATGTTTCTAGGTCTCCTCAGAGGAATATTGAAGGCTAGTACATAGAGAATTTCTTTGCTTACCTAAACAGCTTCTGGCTACAAAATCAGATATTGCTATTCTCTCCATATTAGTTAGGGGCCTTTTGTAAAAGTATGCTGCTGTTTATGCAAACATGTCTGTCAATTTAATAATTAGGCAGATATCAGCTTTCATTCAGTGGATCAGAAATAATGTACTGATTATCTAATGCTATCTTGTTTTGCAGACTGATTGAAACACTGTAGTCGACTTCAAGCTTTCTGATTTCATTACCATTAACATAATTTTCAGTTCAGTTTTGCAGTTTCTTTAAAGAGCAATTGATGTTAGGGCTTTATTATAATTGTTGTGTGATGATATGACACACCAATCCTAGGAATTCTGTGTCTTTTTCCCATTACACCAGTCTATATGATTTTGGATGAATGATTGTCATGATAACTAGTAGACTGTTAATTGATACTAATAAGGTTTTCAGTATAAACTGGTTTAACTGATTCTCTTCTACTTCAAAGTAGCAACACTGTATGTAAATTTCACTGACTTAAAAGACTTACTTTGAGCTGTGTTGCAAATTAGTAGTTTTGACCACTTAAACACCATCAAAGTGATTGACAAAAAGTAATTTTTAATATGAATTTATGAAAGTATGACCTTAACAGGGTTCAATGATAAGGTTCACTCTGTTACTTACTACAAAGATGAAGCATGCATAGGAAAATCAGATTAGATTAGAATCAATTTACAATTATTTGCATGAAGACTGGGGGTGGGAAAGGGTAAGAGTACAAAGGATATGGAAATATAAAGATAAGGGTGCAAAAGGGTTTTAGTAGCACTTAATCGTTGACTAATTTAACTTTTTTTTATAAAGGTGATTCAATGGAATTTACTACAATGATAACAGTGAGATAATTACAGTCACAATAATTCCATTCATACTGTAATCATTTCACACACATGCACACAGGCAAAGAGATGTACAGATCTATATCTGTGTGTATACATCCATATCTGTGTGTAAAGGTACCTATGCAAAATTCCCTTCCAGTTCAGTGAAATATATCAAATCCTTTTGCATTTCTCAACAGCTATGGGCTGCACCTTGACAAATGTGTCTGTGGAGTATCAGCCTAAGCCTTGTCACCAGCAACTCTCTTGAATATTGCAAACTTGAGGGTTTGCAAGCTCTGACAGACATCCCACTCAGAGGGAGGTGCTGGTGCAGCCCGTGGTCCAAGAGAGTTCAAAGGGCCTCAATTAGGACAGCTGTTTATAGGGCCTGTACATGACTGGTTTTAGTCATCTCCAAAATCTCCATCCTTACATTGGTAATTACTGCAGTTTCTAAAACATTTGGAATTTGTTTCCAAAACTCCAGCAGCAATGGTATCATTCCACTTGGTCTACAGTTCATGTAGGGAATGTTGGAAAGCTGTCATGGGACAACTGATTATCCTTTGTTACTCACCTTGGTTGGGCAGTGGATGTTCCTTTACAGTCAATATTGTTCCCACCTTCATCCTGCAAGAACTCCTAGTATGGTCGGGGTGCTTCACCACCCAGCTCATATGGTAAAGAGACACTTCACCCCTCAGCTGGTTTAGTCAAGGCTTGTCAGGAGCTCCTGAGATCATAGAGCAGGCCTAAAGAGGAGGAGGAGGGAGGATGCACCTCCTCAATCCACCCACTCATTTGAAACAACCTGAAACTAGTTAAAGGGAGAGGAGAACTGGAAAGTTTCCAAGAAGTAGATTAGATTTGTCTGGATGGAGTTTTTAAAGTTAGTGCAGTTATGAGGCCTTCCCAGTCTTATGTCAGGAGCTCCTGAGATCATAGAGCAGGCCTAAAGAGGAGGAGGAGGGAGGATGCACCTCCTCAATCCACCCACTCATTTGAAACAACCTGAAACTAGTTAAAGGGAGAGGAGAACTGGAAAGTTTCCAAGAAGTAGATTAGATTTGTCTGGATGGAGTTTTTAAAGTTAGTGCAGTTATGAGGCCTTCCCAGTCTTACT
>NW_008676618.1:27381-48335 GCF_000695815.1 Acanthisitta chloris | reverse complement strand
CCTAGCAGAACACTGTAACACTGAGATTTTCATCACTTTTTCTCAGAGAGGGCTAGTCAGCCATGCATAGAATAGAGTCCTTTCTGGAGTCTAGTTGCAACAACTTTCATTGGAAACATGGACAGTGATGGAGTCCCTCTTGGATAAAAAAGCCTAGGCTCTAGAGCAGCCCAAACACTAAGACTTCACTTCTACCTCCTCCCAAAAGAGGTTCCTACACTTGCCAGAGTAAGGCCAACATTTTGATGGAAGGCCCATTGTACAGAAAATACTCAGCATTCATTGACATTCAATTTGCATGCATCTCTTGGTCTGTCATTCCCTCTTGTAAGCAGTCCTTTTTGGGTTGATGACCTTTCTGAATACCTTTTTAGGGCATCTCATGTCTCCCACATACAACTCAGAGTTCAGCTGCTGAGCTGCACACTCAGTTCTCTCTTCAGGTGCTTCTCTTGTGGGTGCCTGACTAGTTATAGTACTCTTAGCAAGATTAGTTGCTTCTAAGATGGTCAGCATTTTGTGTATAGGAAAGAAAGTTGCATTACCATGGTGTCTTCAGCCTATGATGTCCTCTTTATTTGGAATGGCATAATCTTACCTAAGAAAACAGAACTTTGGGATTTTTTTCTAAATTTCAATGAGCATAAAAACTTCTGTCAACTGCATCTCTTCTTATTGATGAACTTCAATCAACCACATTCCAGATGTCCAACAATTAAAGTATTAAGTTGAACTTGGTATCTAACTGGAGAGAATTTTCTCAGCAAGTACAAAGGGGCACTGCCTTCAGTCATGTTAGCTTTCAGTAACAGAGACAGGTAAACTAATTCTTTCTTCTAGACAGACTAATCTGAAAATAGGCCAGGTCCCACCGAGAATAAAAGATGCTCCTAGAAAAGTCTGTAATTAGACAACTTCAGCTGCTCTACACAAATACCTCATTAAAGTTCCACTATGATAAAGCCTGCTGATGCATAAGGCAGGCATAAACATCTCAGCTGAAAGCAGTATTTTCTGTGATTCATTCTCTGAAGCAAATATTGCAGAGACTGATTATCTCTTTAATCCAAATATGTAGCCATTCTTCTTCATCGATAACCCAATCAAATGCCTATTGTAGCTGACAGAATATTTTCCAATAATTTAGAAGGACCCAATAATTTGGATCAGGCCCTGAGAAAGGCTCACGCAGCAGCAGCAGAAAAAACTCTTCACAGCACTTTGTTAATTCATCTCAGATGTAGGCATAGCCTGCAGCTGTGCCTGGTCACAGACTCAGAGTCAGTGCTGAGTAGATTTTTGTTCGAAGTTTATATTCATACACTGATGCTAAGTCCAATGCTTCAGAGAGTTAGGTCAAAGTGATGAAGCATGTGAGAAAGAAGAGCAAACATGGTAATTTGGTTCAAATTTTTTCTAATTTATTCACAGAGTTCTGAGTTGTCTGTCTTTTTGCAATACAGCTGTCTTCAAGTGAAGCTCAAATTATCTCTTCTGAAATGTAGATTACAGTGATTAAGCACTAAAATCCTATTTTTTTGACACTGATTCCTGACTTTACACTTCCCATCCCACAAATTCCTATCCATTGAGTGCAGTAATGGTTTCTGCTGAGCACAAGACAAGGTAGCCCTGGTTCCCTTGCAGCTTCTGTGTGATTTGCTGTGAGATTGAAAAGTCAATTTTTGCGTGTGAAGAGTGATGTTGTCAACTCCCTGCCAATACCTTGTTATCTAGGCTGTATGTCTTTCAGCTGGTAAAGGGAAGCAGAATAGTGATCCCCCTTCCCACACTTTGGCTAAATAGCCAGCATTGCTAGAGAAAGTTTGTTTTTCAATAGAGAAGTCTTTGGAGACCAATGACCTCTTTGGAATGAATCTTGAGCTCATTAAAAAAATCAACTGGGGGAGATTGGAGGGAAAGACGGAGCCCCTAGCTGAAAATCTGAAGTTTTACTTTAAGATATTCACAGAGAAAACATGTGATTTTGATGTCAATTACATTAATCAAAAGAAATTTAGAAGAAGACATGAGTCTGCAAACAAAGAGGAGAAACATAGAAAGGAGCAGGCTTGTGAGCCTTCATTTTGCATAGGAAACAATTCCACACTTTATTTTTAATACAGTTATTTCTACACTGTCTCTAGGCTTTTTCTTCTAGGGATTTATCAGAGAGTTTTGATGTTCAAGGCTTGTTTTGAAGCTCTCTGCACTGCAGTTTTCTGTTACAGATCCTGGGGACTGACAGATGCTCTGTTTCTTCTTGGTGCAGTGCCAGCAGTGGCAGCAGGTAGTGAACTACCCTGCGTGCCACCAGCCCAGATGGCATGTCCACACATTAATTGGTTCTCAAGAGTCAGTCCTCCTGAGTCCACCCATTTGTTGCTTTCATTGACTACTGCCTCAACTCATTAATCAATGTTTGCTTCTGCAAACTTCTGTAAAGCTAGTCTGCAGACCTGTAGCAAGTAAAACTAGAAGTATGGCTTCTCGTAGCATTGAAATTCAAAGCTTAAAGATCTGCAAAATAAGGATGACTTCCTAACTTGTACAGTTAACACACTGGAGACTGAACTGCTGTCTCAGAAAATTATCACAGTGCATTGACATACTGAAACCTGAATAACTGACAGAGAGACTTGGGTCTCTCCTCCTAGACTTGTCCTTTCTCTCTACCCTCAGTACACAGATTAAGTTTCTGCCATGGTATCTTAATTTGAAGTTTGGAAACATGTCCCTCTTCTCTAGAAATACTTTGGGTGGAGAGAAACAGTAACTGGCCATTTCACT
The DNA here is from genome assembly GCF_000695815.1 of Acanthisitta chloris. Taxonomy (NCBI): domain Eukaryota; kingdom Metazoa; phylum Chordata; class Aves; order Passeriformes; family Acanthisittidae; genus Acanthisitta; species Acanthisitta chloris. The sequence goes on along the minus strand of NW_008676618.1, from coordinate 45,545 downwards.
CTCTCCAGACAAAAGTAGAAAGATACATGAAAAAAACCCAATTAGAGTTATCAGTTCCTTTTCAGTGACTTTTTCTGCTTTCAATGCATCCAACTAGAATGCAATTCCCATTATGTGCCTTAAACTGTAAAACACCTACCAGAAGTCTTCCAAGTTCTCTGACCTTATATTTTTCTTCATGCTCATTGATTATTTCAAGACACACTCCTATCCCTTAGGAACTTCATGTAGCCAGGGTTATCCTTTGCCTTTCACATAAAACTTTAGGCCTAACACACTCTTGCCCTTTCCAAGTCCCTGGGAAACTCTCTCTCCTTACCTCAGGTTTTCTAATATGTTTCTAAATAAGTAATTTTTAGGTCTGCAAACATTGATCTTATCTGCTAGACACTTGCTTTTGTTTTTACCTGAACTAGACTGATACCATTTGCAGGCAGGAGCTTGGTCAAACTTTGGACACAGTTTATATACAGTAATAAATAAGGAGATGAGATAACAAGCAAATAAGGTATTATATTTTTAATTATTAGAACTCCTTTCAGTGCCAAAAAACCCCAAACCTTCTCAGAGCTTGAATCACTTGTCCAAAATATGTTTTGAGGACCAGCTATCCTGCCTTAGGGTGTCCCACCTAGCCTCCATTTCCAGCTCAGCATGCCTACATCTCCTGTAGGTTCTGTGAGGACCTCTGTTCACTGAAAGCAACCTGCACATGACTGGATGCCTTTGTGAGGGCATGTCACGAGGTACCTTAATGTGTCCAAATGCATTTCTTATGCATTTTACTTTCTTTTTCTCTGTTTTCATCCCTACACCCTATATACAATCTCTGATTTTTTCTCATCTACTCCTGCTGGTAAGGTGATCACAGGTGATCATCTCCAAATTATGGGCTCAGTATGCAAAACCTTTTAGCAAAAAAAGAGGTCTCATATCTATCTATCTATCTATCTATCTATCTATCTATCTATCTATCTATCTATCTATCGAAATCCAACCTTTATACATCTAGCAAAAAGTCTAGTACTAGTAAGTTTATAGAACTGATCTCTTTGGAAAACACTTTTTCAGGTTTTGTTGCCCTCTGAGAGTAAACATCCCCTTTGACCTGAAGGCATATGCTTGTTAAAAATGAATGGAAATCCTTACTCGAATAAAGGAACTTATGATATTGTCTCTCTGAGCTGTGCATTTGCAAAGTTGCCCACATGGCACACCCTGGAGAGCTTTTCAGCAAGAAAGGAACATGTCTGCAGCTCAGAGCCCTGTGGGAGTCTGAGACTTGGCATTGCTCATGCCCAGTTTGAAGAGCTTGCACCTCTGCAGCTGCAGCGTAGTCTCTGTGTGGTAAGGTGAATATTCATATGATGTATCACATGGTGAAAATTTATATCCAATAAAACTAAAATTGTTACAAGATACAGATAAAGGAGAAAGTCTTATAATATTGGGGTACAGAAGGACCAAAATATTCCAATAATCAGTTAAAAATGAAGTAAAACAGGATACAATTTTTTTTTCTTTCCTGTTCTTTCCTTTTTTTAAATTTTTTTTTTTTATTTTGTCACTCCAAATTTCAATACTCATTACCCTTTTTCCTTAACAGGGGAAATTTTGCAGGCACAATACAGAATTTCACATAATGTGTTTTCTCATGTACTAATTCTGTGTCCACGTTCTTGTTTAGCTCTGGGCAAGTGTTGGTAGACATTTTAAGAGAATGATTAAACTCTAAAGAGTTATTCACATTACCATCAAATTAAAGGATTTTCTATGTTCACAGTTTTTCTGTCTTCTAGCAAGACCTTTCGCTGGAAATTAAGGGACATCTCCTGTAGTTCTCAGAGATGTAGCATAGACTCCCTGGAGGTAGAACTTATGAAATAAAAAAAGCCACAGGGAAGATGATGAGATGGAAAGGGCAAAAGTAGAGTGGAGGAGGGAGAAAACTTACCAGTAAGGATGTACATCCACTCAGCTGGGACAAGTGCATGGTTCAATAAAGCAGGACTGAGAGACAAAAGAAATTACTGGCAAGGTAGATAACTCTTTTGATATTTTGCCAAATGAGTGGGTGTTCACAACGGACCAAGGAGAGTGTAAGCAATTTTGTAGGTGGTCTTAGGAAATGGAAGAGAGCCTGGGGATGGTGGTGGAAGCAGATGTGCAGAAAGTTGGAAATTTATTGCAGTCTGGGTAAACATGCAGAAATCTGAATGTGAACTTGGATCTGCTCAGACTTCTTAAGGATAAGTCCCACATGGTACTGTGGTGTTAGGCAACCACAATAGAAAAGTCTTTGGAGACACATTTGTAAGGAAGGAAGTACCTGGATGGTTTTGCAATGCAAAGAGACCAGAACTAAATGCCAGTTGGGGGATGGAGAATTTCCAGTCCTGTGTTGATTTGTTTTTAATAGGTAATTAACTTCACTTGAAAAATCTCAAATCCTCATTTCTGCCTTGAGTTATCCACATTTCCCTTTCAGCTGCCAGCCATTGATTACCCTGTGCTTTTAGCTGATACCCTACAGATCTTACTTGTACCATTTCATGGTCTTGGGTGATTTTTTTTTTGTTTGGTTTGGGTAGTTTTTTCTCAGAGGTGGAGAGATTCTTAGTTAGTATAAAGTGAGGTGAGGTAGGGAGAAGCTGATTATTATTTCTTAACATACATGAGAGCAGATGCTGTAAAAACTGGGGCTAAGTTTGGCCCATTCACACTCTGTTTTGCTTCTAACCCCTACTTCTAAAATCTGCACCTGATATGAGAAACATACTGTAAATCTCAATAAATAAAAGTTTGCATCTCACCACATGTTATGATTCATGAACAAAATATAGATCATGATGTGAAAATGAAAGCTTCTAAAATCCTCATTTCATGTGGATAGCTTTTGTATTTCAGGACAGAGCTTGGCAAGTTGAGTGTATTTATTTGCTGAAAGCCATCTGCTGAAAAAGATTGGATGTTGAACTGTAATTCTAGGTTATTACTGCAGTTCTGCGAAGGAAGGAAGTGAGAATTGACTGCTTATTTTTCAGCTACTCTAGACTAAATGAGAATGACAAGCACTGGGAAAAGAAACATAATTTCAAACACTGGGTGCTCTCTCATGGGAAAGAAGCAGAAATAATTGATGTCTACAAGTAAACTACTCATTAGGATGGACATGTGTATTAGAGAACCCGTGGCTGACATTAGTCAGAATTTTTTCTCTCATTCTCAGTCTATAAAAATATCAACAGGGAACAAAATAGATCTACCGTGAAGGCAACACCACAGGCCACCCCCAAGCTGACATAATTTTACACCCAAGTTTTCTTGAGAACTAGACCATGGCGAGTTGCCAGAGCTATTGTTGTGGCTCCTCAGCTTGTCCTTCACTTGGACAAGTCTGTTTGCTGAGGTGAAGGTAGGAATAAAATCCTCTTTTGCCAAGCAGCATTGTGTTGTTCCTTACAAGTGTTGCTGTGTCTCTGGCTATTGTTCTAAACCTGCCTTGTTTATCCTCTACTTCCTTTTGCATTGCCTAAGTCTTTGAGCTTTCTGAAGGTAAACATTATCTTCAGCAGTATGGTTGCTGCTCTGCTGCAGAGCAAAGCATGCTATCCAGCTGTTTACAGGGCAGAAAGAAGTATATACATTTACATAAATGTACAGACCTTCTTAACACCGTGAGAGGTCACCTGGGCTGGGAGCCAGGGCAGACCCCACGTGGACAGGTTGCAGAGTCCCCAAGCTGTCCCCAAGCCCTGGCAGCCGAACTGCAGGAAGAGATGGGTACATTCCAGGCCCTCACAGCACCTTTCCAAATGCTGAAGGGGCAGAACATCATGGTGATGGCAAGCTGGTATAACCAGCTTTAACCTGTTTATGAGCTTTACTCCTGCTTTAGGTCAAGGACACAAGGACAAAAGCATCAAATTTAACAGTGCCTTTGGCTGCAGTGCCAGGTGTGCAGCTCTTGGCACACACAGATTTCCTCGACACAATAGCATCTTGGCTTGTAGACCACAGAATTTGGTGATTGAGGCCCAGAGTAAAATCAGTCTATCTCTTCCCCAAGACTTCCCATAATGCTGCATTTTCAATCTTTTCCCATCAAGGAAAACAAAACATGAATTTGCTCGATTTATTTTCCAGTATGGAAGTAGAAACCATAGAGTGAACGCTGTGTCTGACATGTTTCTGCATCCAGAAGAGAGGTGTATTAGTTTACCTCTAACACTGTGGGTGTGCACAGTCCAGTGCTGCTCTGCTTTGCTGTGGCAAACCCCTGGGGCTGCTGATACACCTTACAACTACAGCCATGGCACACGGGCACCCACACTGCTGTGAGTGAGTGTTAAAAGGCAGAGAGAACACCTAACTGCAGTCTAGGTCAGAAGCCTGAGATCAGTGTTGCCTTGTCACAGCAGGAAGCATCAATGACCTCTTGAACATACTTCCACGGTTGCCTGCATAAGAAAGGAGTTAAAGCACCTCTTTCATGGGCACAAGTGAAAACCCACATCACATGGGATTTAAGCTGACATTTTTAAGCAGAACCATGTCTATAAACATCTGAATTCAAAAATGGCATGCAAGTACTCTTTTGAATGCCTTTGCTGATTTCCCACTCACACGTGAATTTTGAAATATAGGGAAAAAAATTTAATCATGCACCTCAGGCAGTACAGGTACAAATTGGAACTTTGTATTTTAAGAAGTGCCATAAATACATTATGCAGGTGGACGAATAAACACTCTTACAGAGCCATGATTGCTTATTATGTTTTCCAGGGAGTTTTTTGCAGCTGAAAAGTGGCAATTCATTCATCTCACTCTCTGTTGGTCTTTAATTTCAGTAATCATCACAATCTGATTTATTTTGAGCTTTTTTGGATTTAAATGACTAAGCAGCATCTACATAGCGTGCATTACTTTTAACTATTGTTCTGGAACAGTTTTTAAGTCTTTAATTTTTACCTGAAAAAGAAGACAGAATATACATTCTTTGTAGGCAAGACCATCAAACGGGGAAATCCCTTTGTCATTTCCCTGGGCCAGTACCACCAGATACAACTGCATTTTCTAAGCTGTCATCTCAATTTAACTGAATTTCTGTTCTGTAGGTAATTCTGACATTTGGAAACTTGTTTTCATTCTGAACCAGAATGATTTGCAATGTCTTTGGAAACCATGAAAAGGTCTGGGTTATTTTAAAAAAGCATCATTCTCCATTTCTAGGAAATTTCAGATTGCACAGTTGAAATAAAGTCATTTCAATGTCAAAGTGTCACTAATTTTTTTTTTATATTCCTTCTATGTAAATCACTGCTGAAAAGAGTAAACAACCCAGAGTCAGGCTGAATTCTTCTTTTTAACTTCCTTTTCTTGTGGTCCCAGAGGAGAACAGTGGTAGGCTGGGGGAAAGTGAGCATTGCAGAATCTTCTGCTTTTCCCTCCCACAAAATATTCTAGCACAGAGCTGGAGAAGTGCTGGCTTTTCCCAGGATAATAAGGCACTTTTTTCACTCTCTGCCATTAGCAAAGTTCTGCCACTGTAGTGATGCTGTGCCACATGGGAGAAAGTGTCACGTGGGTTCAAAGATCTTGAGGAGCAGGAGAGGACACTGGTGGAGGGAGGGAAAGCACCTGCAGGAGCAGGTCCCAGACAAGGAAGATGACAGTGAGAAATAGAGAGTCAGTGTAGCACATATGGATGACAACTCAGAGGAAAGAAAGCAAGAAAAAGAAGTGTATCACGTAGGAAAAAAAGGGAGGTTGGTTGATAGTGAGGGATGGCTGTGCTCGTGTCAAGGACATGTTAAAACCAGTGACTGATTTCAGCCTGATTTGGTGTCTCAAAGGGAACAGAGTTCCAGCAATTTTTTGTAGAAGTGGGTAACCAGAAAGGAGGAGAGAGCTGGGGTTATAGACATTCTAAAATTTATTCTTAGAAATTCTGATCATTATTCTCATAACTCCTCAGTCTCTTGTCTTCTTCTTCTTCAGCAGCATGATTTTGCAAAGCACATTACCTTTGCTTCCAAATGATACAAAGCCATGTGAGGCAGAGTCCTTAGTGAACAGTTCAAGAAGAGACTGTCAAAGAGTCCCATCTTCTGTCCCCCTACATTGCTTCAGTGGTTAGACCTAGACTAGAAGGTGTTGTGAAGTGATTTATGATGGACGTCAAGAAGGCAGAAATTAGAATTTGCCATACTCTTGGTGGCCTCTGTGTATTTGATGTGCACTGTGTGTGTAAAGAGGACCATGACAGATGAATGGAAGAAATTGTACAACAGTCCAACTTCTACCCATCATGCAAAGCAGAACTGCTGCACTACCTCTCTGGGTACAGAGGGGAGACTGGACATGTCTGACCACTCTCTGTTAAATCTATCTCTGCCCATAGTAATAGCTCCTCTTTTACTGACTTTCTGCCTCCAGTATTATAAAGCCCTAGCTCCTTTGCTTGAAACCATTGAAGTCCTTTTCTTTAGCCCTGTTTTAACTACTTTTTTTGTGGTTATATTTTCTTCCATAGCCAGCCCTCCTGTCCATGTCATCTTCTAACTGCAGAGTGGGCTGACTCCTTGTTCTGAGTTTGAAAATGTTTTAGTTTGTAGCCTGCTTTTTATCATCTGAGACTTAGGTCTCAGGTTCATCTGGTGTCATCCATTAGCACCTTCCAGCATAACATCCTCTATGGACACTTGTTTCTTGTTTCCTCTATTCATCTTTAAATAAGCATGGCTGATATTTATAGCTGAAAGTGCATCTTTTTCTAGTTTCTAGTTCACCTGTCCACAAAAATGAAATAATTTTTTCCAAATTTTATTTACTGTCAAAAATTACTCTTTAATGTATTAGAATAAATCCAAGCATATCTTACACTGTAATCCAATAATTTTGGCATTTTTCTCTATGTATTTCTTTTTTTTTTTTTCAGGTTTGCCTCAATCCTACAAAATCTTGAAGTTTTTTTGTGCCACTTTTGGTAATGTCATGTCAGGATCCTGCCATGAAAACTGGTAATGAAATTATTGCTGTTTTAAAAAAAAACCTCATTCCTTAATCATGCTGACATCTCATATTAACTAGTTAATGTATAAAGGTCTTTGGGCATTTATGAATCTGTCATTTCAGAAAAATGAAAATGAAGCAACAGTATTTCAGGCACCCAAAGAAAAATTCACCAAGGGCAAATTTAATGTTATGCAACTGTTCCAAAAATATTCATTCTATACACAGAACAATACACTTTTTACAAGTAAAAATCAAAACACACTGGAGAATTTACATATGAAAGCCTGGTTGCTTTCTAGGCAGAATGTCAGTTCTTTATTGAATCTTTATCATTCTCAGGGCCTCTTCCTTGCAATCATTTTTCCCTTTTAACAAAATAGGAAAACACACTTGTTAAATTTCTCAGGTGTTTTTTTTTTAAGTTTGTATATATATACACTTTATAGGAAAGCAACATTATCACATGAATTACTCTAATATTTTTATTATACTCTAACTGCATGACACCTTACGCAATAAATAGTCCCATAGCTTTTTAAGGGGTTTTGTGTTATTTAATTTGAATAGATTTTGTGATCTATTACTAGCCTTTAAGTATACTAGATAAGGTTGGGAATCTCATATGAAGTTTGTCGCTATCATTCTATAAAATTCATTATGATACATTCAATACTAAAATATCCTTTGTCACTAAATAGAATCATAGAATCAACCAGGTTGGAAAAGACCTCAAAGATCATTGAGTCCAACCCCACAAAAGAAGCCACTTATACTGGGAAAAGTCTGTATTGGACAAATTGAGATAATGTATTTGAAAATATTCAAGTGAGATGGAAATGAAGAACTGAGAAAGAAATACACTTTTTTTAGAACAAGATTTCATGTAACCGTGCAGTAGCAGTGCATAGGAGTAGTGGAAGTGACCTCCAAATGGGGTGACCCACATGCAAGCTTGCTAGAGTTGCTCCTTGCCTCTGCTGTACATTTCTGTGCAGTCTCTGATAGTTGTCCAGGTGCTGGAGAAAGAGTTCAGTATGGTATTACAAGCCAAATTAATTATTTAGTCTGTGTGAGTCTTTAATTCATTACCTTGTATCTCCACTGAGCATGAGGGTATGGCTACATGAATAAATTACTGTGAGAGAAGATAGGTTGTGCACTTAAAAAGCATCTGCTCCTCCATGGAATGTCTACTTGCACACTTTTGCAAAATATGAAGAAATTTGGCATAACTTGCTTCTCAAAGTTTACAGTTGGACTTCATGGTCTTAAGAGTAATTTCTAATGTAAATGAGTCTATGATTCAATGATTCAAAGCATGTAAAGTACCTTGCAGGAGAGTTCCTAGGAGGGGTTACTCTAAGGCACCTGACATGCTCTATAACTGCACAGGTTAAGATATTTTCATAACTGTGCAGTGACTTTCAAAATAAGGGAATGAGAAGAACTGAACACTGTTCTTACCCCAGTGAATGTTTTACTTAGCTTATAGCTGATTGATCAAAGAACAGAATATTATTTAAGAGTAGAACATTTTCTGACATATACTCAGGATATTCACAACTGGTACTTTGAACTGAAGTTAGCAAGGCTGAAAATTACATGGAAAGGTAATTTAATCCATTCTTTAACTAAAGACAGTATCAACAATACATTTATCACTCTTCACAGAAGTTTGCCTAACCTTTAAAAGAGTGTGGAAAATCTGTGACTTTCACAAACAGTGAGGTGAAACTTCTTGTAACTCAGACTTGTAATTAACAAGTTTTCTCAGTGTCTAAATATTCTTTGTCTTATCTACCACAGATACGAATAACACAATCTGTTGTTCCCCACCCTGTCCACTTGATCACTCTTCTCTATATTTAGAATCTTGCACTTGCTGAATTTCACACAGGCTGAATTTCATCCCGGTTTTGGACCATTCCTTCACAACTTGTCAGGGTCATGATTAAGTTGTTATCCTATTCTATAGTCTATGCATAGGCATTTCTAGCTTTATATTAGCTACACTTTTAATAGGTTTACTGAACATTCATCATCCAGATTATGAAGTGAAATTTTATACAGACTATTGAGAACCCTGTTCATCTTTTCATTTTGTCACTGAATCCAGTGAATTACTCTCTGGAAATGGGTAGCCAAACATTTTTAACATTTTCTTTTAGAACACTGGAAGTCTGTCCTAAGGCAAAGTCAACGGACTTACCAAAACCTACATATGCGGTTCCTACTTTGTCTTTCCATCCACAAAGACTAATGATCCTGTTGTACAGGGAAAATTTTCTTTGGTAGAATAAAAAAAGATTGTACTTAACAAGTCTGTCTTATATGATCCTTGTTTCCTTGCTAAGAAACAGTTGGCTAATCAATACTATTTTTGCAGGTCTTCTTTTTAAAGATAGGCATCATCTTTGGCTTGATAGAATGTTTTGGCACTATAGCTATCACTGCTGGAGTATTATAAGCATCATTAGTTGTTCTGAAATTCCAGCCAAATCCAGCCAACAGGATGTTGTTCTGTGCCTTGGAGAATTAAATACTCAACTTCTGTGTTTCACTGAGCAGCTCAGTGAATAGGAATACTGAAAATTAATCTGTTCCTCTTGATTTACCTTGAACAAACTGGAAACATAAAATTTGTTTCCATGTGGATGTTGCCTTCACTCTGCTGATTAGAAATATTACATAAGTGATAAGAAAAGCATTAATCATTTTCAAGATTGTGCTGAGATAATAGAAAAACAGCTAAAAGAGTAATTAAATAAAATAATATGAATGAGCCCAGGGCATCCTGCAGCAACCTCTGGATGGCACAGCTTAAAACAGAAGGAAGAGTTCCTGAAGAGCAAGTCACTGCTGCACCCACGTTTTCTCATGATTCCTATATAGCCTCCTTTGAGATCCCTCAGTAAGTTAAGCACGGAAATGAGACTGGTTGGAACCTCTTCCACACTGTCAGGGCAGGGATTCACAGAATGTAGGATCTGTGCAGACAAGTTCAGCGTCTTGTTCCCTTACATCCACACAACTTGCAAAATTTACTCAAGCTTGGAGATTCTGTGACAATGACAAGCAAACAACAAACTGGATTTTATGGCCCAGTGTCTTCCTCCTGAGATGGACCAGGCACAGGTGAGCTTGGTTGGAACATCAGTATCCTTCATTTTTTTTGAGATATCTTAATTTTGTTATTAAAAAAACCATATTACTAACCTTCTTATTAATTATAATTAAAAATGGCTATGATTAATTTCTACTGACTATAGTTAATATCTGCAGCAGGGTCGCCCCATGTTGCTCCCTTGGCATGCAGGACAGGCTCAGGCCCAGCTGCCACCTCTGAGTCCTGGCCTGACACTGCCACTGGGCTCTATGCCTCTGGCCATGCTCCCATCATTCTCTACTTTTCAGTTCACAAGCAGGAGCTTTTTTTTCTGCAGTTTTTGCCTTGGTATCCTTTGAAGAATAGTATTACAGGCAGGGGGATGAGTATACTGGGTTGGGGATGAGAGTACTGGGTTGGGGAAGAGAAGCATTTGTAGCTGTGGTGGCATCATGCCACTGCCCACTAACCTGCAGTCCTAAACATGGGAAACACATGATGATGAATTCTGATTGCAAAGATTTAACCAGGCTGACCTGGATTCCTGAAGCTATTATGGAGACATTGAGTGGAAAGATAATTCGATCTCCTGGTATGTGTTAATTTTGTATTTTTTAACCTGGGCTAAATTACAAAAGGTAGAAAACAATAAGTTTTGAGGAAGGTGAGCAGGGACACAGATCTGATCTTGATACCATCTATGACAATAATTTCTTCTTAGCCTAGCTGGAACTAAAATAAGCATGTGTAAGAAGTGGTTAGATGTAAGTCTAACTTTAAATTACCAGGCAGTAAGTAAGATAGAATTAGAAACTATCTCCTAGGGTTTCTCAAAAGGAAAGTTTTGCTGAACTGCATAAAGTATGATGTGATGTCATGATGCTACTGTGAACCTTGGATTATTTCAGCACTGAGATTTATGTGATTGTTTTAGCAACCTCAGAATTGCAACAAAAGAACTGTATTGCTGGGCCAGGGGAATCTAAAGTATATTATGGTCCTGTATCTTATATTATTGTTCTTAGCAGCTTAAGGAAGTGAATGAGAGCTCTTCTGACTGCTTTTCTAATAAAGTTTCTTGAGGAATGTTTTACTGGTGAACTTAGAAACTAGCATTTTCTGTCTCATATATGTCAATGAAATTAGTGCCTTGTACTTTCTAAGTGTATCATCACTCAACTAAATCAGAGATGAACTGCTGCAGTTTATTGTCATTCTTGCAATAAGAATTTTTTTGAAATCAGGAATCATCCTATTTTATTTTAGCTGATGTTCACCTCTGTTACTATTAGGTCAACTTTGAGAAATTATATTTACTTCTTGGAGAACAACAGATTTTTCTGTAATGGCTTGGCAAGTAAACAGCATTTCATTATTTCTGCACTTTGTGTCATTACATCATGTTAATCCCCTTACAGAGGCACAAATAATCATGAATTCAATGCTGGAAAATAATGTATACTGAAAGACTATTCCTTTTGAAATATTACATCAGTTTATTACAACATGAAGAGAGTTCTGCATACGACAGGCCTGAGTTTTCAGAGACGAATTTTTTTCAGGAGCTCAGCTTTCAGACCCAAAGAAAAGTGGGGCCTTAATACAAAGAAGTGTCTAAATTTTCCTTACAATACCAATGGTTTGTCAAAGGATCTGAAGTGCTGAACTCTTTTAAAGAACCTGAGTGTTCATTTTATTTCATGCTCTTTTGGAAATTGTCCATGCACTGTACATTCTTTGTGGCTTAATCAGTTTTGTCGCACACCTGTGAATTGCTATTTTCATAGAGATTCATAGCTATAAAGCTGTCCTGATACAAGGCTTAATGCCTTTGAAATTACATTATTGTGTGAACAGATGTGCCTGAACAACAGGCCTGGAAGTGAAGGACTTGGTACCTCAAGTATCTGTTCTCATTGTGTCATTTTCTTTAATGAAATCCTCCAAGGAGTGACAAATTCAGAGATAAACAGCAATTAATAATTCACCATGGCCAGAGGGAAGGAACAGGCAGTTGCACTTCATTGCACAGATCTAACAAGTAACACATAGCCTGGACACAAAATTGAAAGAGTTGGTCACTGACTGAATCTTCCTCAGTTCAATCTCTGCATAAAATAGGTCTGTAAGCATAAAGGTAGGTCTTCACAATGTAGTAGAAAGAACTGTATTCTGTAACCATTGTCTTATTTATAAAATCTGGAGTCCATTCTATGATGCACATTGATATTTCACCTCACTAAAATGGGATTCTTTTTAATCATCTGGTGAATAATAGGAAAAAATCACCATGAATTCCAGTTTCTTCTGTGTTTTTTTTTCTATCATCTTGTGTCTCACTGTGTTTTTTACTGTATGTAGCAGCCTCATTTTATTTCATGGATTTGGCCACCATAGGGAACAGCTCTTACAACCATATAGTCATTGCATATGCACATGTAGTGTCTATCTCTCATATTCAGGCTCTCTTTGGTCCCTGCTAAGGTTCAGTGTGCCTTCAAAACACACTACATGGGCTAGGTGCCAGGTACTAATTTTCCTTTTAAGTCCACTGCATTAAATATTGAATAATAATAAGAAATTGAATATGCAATTAATGTTTAAAAGTCACATCCATTACAGAGAGAGTTTTCCTAGAAAACAGGCAAAGTAGTAGTAAAAGAGTTCCACAAAGGCAGAATCAGCTTGATTTACTGTATATTAGCAATAGTTTAAAATTCTGAACAATCAGTAGGGGGTTTTTAAGATAATGCATCTATTTCTGGTGTTAATCTGGAGTTGAGCTGGTGTTTCATGGCAAGAATTTAGTGCTTTTGGCTTTTGACTGAAAGTCAGCATGCTGGGAAAGTGGAAAAGAAAGCAGATTAGATGCTTTGGCAGCAATTTTAGGGTGAATTTTGCACCAGCTAAGGGCAAGAATTAAATTTTCACTAAATATGACATTTTTTACTGTTGCTAACATAATCTTTTTAATAACTGTAGTAAGGACTATGCCATTTACTGGGCTATAAATAGATTATTTTGAGGATTCTGAACTTACACTGTTCAATATCTCCTTATATTTAGTAAACAATGTTTCTCCCCTTTATCCTTTGGTCAACTTTTTTCATAAGCATGCTAGTTCTTGTTCCCCACACTTTTTTTTTTTCCTAAGGGCATGCATTATTTATTTTTATTTGTCAAAATTCATCTTATCTTGCAGCATGCTGAATTATAGATACACTGGAAGGTTACATGAGCTGACTCAAACCACTGAGAGATGTTATCTATTCTCATCCTGTTTCAGGAAAAAACTGTGCTCTTTTAAGGTGGTTTGGCGAAAATCTAAAGTCAACATTCAGAACATGAATATACCTGAAAAATATTGCAGGCGACAAAGGTGTCAGATGTCCCTATGATATCACAAAGAAGGAAGGGTGGAAAATACATGTTCTCAGCCATAGGACAGCAATTTAAAATACTTTTGGTCTTTTTCAGAGATGAAGACATGAGACCTTTTATGGAGTCAGTGAGTAGTGAACAAATGTTAAAATCATTAACTTTAGTTGTTTGGGAAAGCAGGAGGGTCTGTCACCCTCAAGTTAGTTGCCAGTTGTGTTGACTCAGGTAGCAGCTTTTTCTCACAGTCTGTCTTTGAGACTCATAATCCACGAAAACTCTGGATAAAACCACAACATGGCACACCAAGTCTTCAGGTGCTTTGGGGTTTTGTTCAGCTTTCTTGTGTTTTGTTGGGGTTTGGGTTTTATGTTTGTTTATGGTTGGGTTTTTTTAGTTGGTTTGTTGTTTGTTTGTTTGTACTCTTTTTGCTCCGAATTCGGTGACAAGTAAACTCTAAATTTTCAGGAAAAGAGACATGCTGGGAATCAAATGTTTTCAATGTTGAGGAAGTAAATTTGTCTCTATATGAATTACCACAAGGTACTTCAGAGATTTTCTCAGGCTGTAGAACACCAGGAAGGTGATAGGGTCACTGCTGAAATTTGTTACATAAATTCTATGGAGCTTGGTATGAAGGGTGTCATGCAAGTGCTTTGGAAACCCATTGACAACATATAAAAACAATCAGCATCTCTCTAGTGAAGTGACATTTTCAAAGAGGAAGAACAAATAAGTAAGCAGACATGACAAGGTCATCTTGACGTCTTGTAAAGCTGCTCTTAGTCAGGAATTTCCAAACTTGTTATACTGTGGATAATATCTTAATAAACACAAAATCTGTAGGCTCATCTCTCTGTAAATATGCAGTAAGTTAGAGCAATTCTATGGCTGCAATTGTGTGCAATCATTCTTCACTATATTTAGGATACAGTGCGAAGAGTATAATTTAAAATTTTTTTCTATTGTCAGTCCCTCTGCACCATTCATTTCTTTCCTCCCATAAGTGCTTCTCTTCCACGTGGGTTACTTTTGATTTTTCCACCTATTTCTGCATGTTGGGTAGCAAGTTTCTCTCTGCTAATTTAACAGTGGCTTTTGCTGGCACTTCCTACTGCCTTTTAAATGTCCAGAGGAAAGGAATGTGATTTCTTCTTCGTCTGAGAACATAAGAACATCATAACAAAAAGGACCACAAAGATCATCTCATCTTTTCCTCTGCCCCTGCAGGACACCCTGCACTGGGCATGAAACTCATAAGAATGTGCCAAACAACCAGCCCCTCTGCCTCTAGTTTACAGGAGGTGCAAAGGGTTTTCGACATCTTACCACAGCCCTCAAATATAAATTCCTGACCTATACAACCTGCAGGCTTCAGTCCAGAAAGTTGTAACCCCAATAGTGCCAGGGAACAGCCATTTTAATAGCTCTAGATGGTGAGGTTTGCTCTGTAGGGTAAGAAACCTGACACCTATCATTTCAAAACCAATAGAAGCAAGAACCCATGGGCAGACCCATGGATGGATTACCCATTACAGTTGATGACATTGGTAATACTTAAATTTATTGCCCCACACTGGACAGCAGCAATCCAGTCCTGCAAGGCACCCCAGTAAGTGTTTTGTCCATTGGGCAACGGGAGGCTTTGCACCACTTGGTGGAGGAAAAGTTGCTCAGCATCACAGAGGAAATGATTGGGAAGGGATTTTCCTGTGGTTTGCTGACTCTCACTCTCATCATATATTCCTTTCCTCTTACACCCCTTCTTCTTTTGGAACTGTCCCTCAACAAGAAGGAAGATTGTATTTTGACTGTAATTAATACCACTTCACCCATTACTAAATCAATATTTTTAGACCTGTTTACAACCTTGGCTATTTTAAAATTCTTCCAATGCAAATTTTACAGGCACATTGATTAAAAGCTGATTAGAATCCATAAAACACTTTACCATTACTGAAAAATAAGGAGAAATAATAGCACAATAGAAATAACAAAGAACCAGCTGATTCTAAAGTTTCTTTCAGGTTTGATGTATTTACATTATCCATAATGTGAGTGATAGCACCTCTAAAAAAGCTTATTACTTTCATACAAACAATATATTTGTCAGTGATAGTGTTCGTTCAAAGAAATGTCAACCCATATGCACCTTTGGTCATGTTTTCATGGTTTCTGCTACAGCAACAAACTCTGCAGCTTTATAAACCTGCCTCAGACTTTCAGCAGTATTGAAAATTCCCTGTTAAAGAAAATGTATGAATCAAAATGTGAGCCTTTGCACCTGGTTTTCTCTGGCCATCACTTTCCTATCTTTTTTTCCTGTAAAAAAAGATAATGTGGTATTGCCTTATTTACATTCATCTTTGTCCTTCTCATCTTAAAATTGACTAGTTAATTCAGGGGGTCTCTAGGAAGAGAGAACCAAATAGGTTAAAATTTAAATATCTGTTTTAGTAATGATGCTGTCAATGATATGCAGGTTAGACATATCTGCATTCATTATTTAAAATAATGTACACCACCCCACCCTTCTCCCCCACGCTTTAATGGATCCAGTAGCTGATGTGTTCAGATTCCATTTCATCTTTTGCATTTCTGTTTTCTACTTCTTACTTTCATTTCAGCCTTCACCAACAGAAACTCTAGAATTTGCTCTTAATGTCTTTAAATTGTTTTCCACTTGTTCCCATTACCAGCATACTTCTGCAAATCTCCATTTGCAGAATATATTGAGAAGCCAATATGAGCTTGACAGAAAAAGACATCACTGGAGGAAATGGGAATAAATCATAACCTTTACTAGGATTGTCCCTCTTTATTGTATTGAGGGTTAAGCCTTTAAATGTCCCTAATAATGTTAAAGTTCTTTGGATTCCAAGAGCAGAGGTTTTAGTCTGAGGTGTCACATTATTTAGACATCCAAGTGTAGTTGTGGATGGTATTTCATGAGTCAAATCCTGTGTTCCTAGCAACATTGTGCCTGACCTCTGAAGTCAGTGGGAGTTCTACATGGCCAAAGAAAGTTGCATGATGTCATTAATTTAAAAAATAGTACATCCCTTTTTTGAGTAAGATATGGATTCCAAGGTAGAATGAGTTAAGGAATGGGGTAGTGAATTAATCATTATGAAAACATTGATCACTGTTCCCTGATTTTACTTGGGAAACAATAAATATATAATTATTTCCAGTCTTTTCATTTAGGATGTTGACTGAGGTCTTCTCTGAGCCTCCTTTACTCAAGCCTAAACACCCCCAGCTCCCTCAGCTGCTCCTCATAAGACTTGTGTTTCAGACCCTTCACCATCTTCATTGCTCTTCTCTGGATGATCCAGCACCTCAGTGTTCTCCTTGTAGTGAGAACTACATCATGGGTCCCATGGTCCTGTTGGCCACACTATTTCTGACACAAGCCATGATACCATTTGCCTTCTTGGCCACCTGCACACACTGACAAATCATGTTCAGCAAACTGCTGACAAGCACCCTCAGGTTCTTTTCCACTGGGAGCTTCCCAGTCACTCTGTCCCAAGCTTGGAGCATTGCATGGGATTGTATGTCTGGTGGAAAAAGAGGCTAGAGTATTTAGCAAGTGATTAATGAGATTTACTAGGAAAATAAAATAATGGATTTTCCTGGAAATCTAGTGCCTGATAAGTCCTTAGGGAAGGTTCAAGTATTGGTCAGCTGTTGAACTATTTGCACTGAACGAGGGCAGATTCTCATTAGTTAACACCCTGAAAAAAAAAGCTATAATTTCCAGCAGGCAGTGAGAGGCACTTTTCTTGTATTAGGTCTTCACTAAAAGCCACTCTGACCACCATCCTATGGGGACATTCCAGCTGACACAGAAGTTCACCTGCTTATGTTCTTGGGATCCAAACCTGTGGTCCCAGGAACTGAGACAAGATTTCAACACTCCTGAGACCAAAACTCTTAAGCTGTACAAAGAACCCTAATGCCACTTCATGAAAACTCTGATTATTTTCCAGTGGTTTATTTCAATGCAGGCATTCTTTTGTTTTGAAGAAATAAATTATTAAGAAATAAATTACTGCATGAGAAAAATATTAAGTGCAAAAACTGGAACCAATTTATTTTAAAATGACAAGAAAAATATCTCGAATATAAGAGTTAGGTGCTCAGACATTAAATGTTACAATGTCCTAGGTTTGAATTTGCATTTGTTTGCCTTTCAAGTAAAAAAAAAAAAAAAAAAAAAAAGAAGAAAAATTTCCATTATAATGTCAGATTTGTTCATTTCTATTCATATTTTAAGCCTGGCTGTATTGTTGTGGTCACCTACTCTGATTTCCTGCACGAGGAAAAACAACCCACCAACCAACCAAAAACTCAAAATCCAGGCAACAGAACATTAGCAGGTAATTCCTGTTATCAAGCTTACAGACAGCAGAGATTTTATTTTTCAAAGAGTAAGATGCAATCTTGATCCTAATATTAAAAGCTGAATGCATAAATCAGACTGAAAAAATTGAAGACTGTATTTAATGTGCCTTTTGCAAAGCCATATTACTAACCTATTACTTCCACTCCAGAGTTTCCAACTTTGAAACATTCATTCACTCTGTCTATACATTATAACCTGTATATAAATGATCTTTATCTTTGTGTCTGACAGCTGGAAAATGTTTTGTCAGGC
>NW_008676618.1:23012-27337 GCF_000695815.1 Acanthisitta chloris | reverse complement strand
CTGAGAAAGAGGAAGGGGAAAGAAGGAACTTATTCCATTGTTGCTGATTTTTATTAGATTTCTTTTGCTGAGGCCAAACCTTTCCACATAGAATACTTCAGGAAATCTACAGGGACTGCTTATTTTCATAAACATCATTGTGCTTCACTTACCTTTGGCAATTACACCTGATGGTTAAATAGAAATGCGCATTGGATTAAGGGTAAAACCACAGTATCACAGTGTGCTGGTTTTGGCTGGAATGAAGTTGACTTCTTCTCAGTGGCTGGTACAGTGCTGTGTTTGAATTCAGAATGAATGTTGATAACACAGAGATATTTTGGGTTCTGCCAGATTGTGTTTATCTTAAATCAGGGACATTTTATTTCTTATGTCTCATGCTCTGCCAGTGAGAATGAGGGAGGGATCATAGCCAGGACTGGTGACCTGAACTAGCCAAAGGGATATTCCACACCATAAAATTCCATGCCCAGTATATAAACTTGGAAGGGCAGAATTATCCAGAGGGTCATTCCAGGTTTGGGAACAGGGGCTGGCATAGGTCTGCAGGTGGTGACCAATTGTATTGTACATTGTTGGTTTTGTTTTGTTGGGTTTTGTCTTTTCTTTCCCTTATTTCAATATCTATTAGTATTTTACCTTATTTTGTTCTCAATTATTAAACTGTTCTTATCTCAATCTATATATTTTACTTTTGTTTCTCCTCCTCATTGCACCAGAGTGGGGGAAGAGGGTAGGAGAGAGTGTGAATAGTTGTGTAGTTCTTGGCTGCTGGTTGGGGTTAAACCACGACACACAGCACCTTGCTTTTAAGCACCTAGTCCATAGATAGCATCTAGAATTAAGTAGGCAACTTCTTTATGTGTGTAATTTGCATACATATATATATATATTTTATAGAGAGAGAGATATAAATTACTATTTATTTATGTAGTCTACAGGAAAATTCTGGGTGTTCTGAAAATGCCATACAGCAGGTAAGGAGCTGCCTAAAGTTAGACACTATGAAAAACTGGTGATACAAAGGTCACTGAAATCGTGAGGAGACAGCAGTGTGCTTCCTCACCTCTTCCAAGTGAGCAGGCTCATTGCCCTCTTTACACTGTTGCTCAGTCCTAAGAAAAAGCAGAGAAAAAGACATCGATTCAGACCTCACCTTCTTTGACCTCCAGATCCTGGTGTATTTTACTGTTACTGACTGTGTTTTAAGGAGAAAGCAACTGCAACCCAGTTTTAGGTGGTGATTCTGGCCATGCTGGGCATACCTCACACCTGTAGGATGGATAGGGAACCAGTCTGCCACAGCACACCACCTCTGCATATCAGTGAGACTGAAAAGACAGCTTAGGTGCTATCCAGCAGCAGCCAGATGCTCACCAGTGATTTTTGGGACATCATCTTTTTTGCAAATAAATACTTACTCCTACTCTTCTGGATCACCCAGCTAATGCAAGACCAGAAAATTTATTTTCTTGAGATACCAAGCACCTTGTGTGATGGATATCTCACAGCATAAGGAATTTCTATAATGTTTTTTAAAATGTTCAAGATATGGTGAAGCAACATTCCTATACAAGTTCACTTGCCTGCTGGAAATGGAAATGGCAAATGGTAATGGCAAATGGATGTGCTCCTTTTGCAGACTTACCCAAGACACTAAATTAAAGGACAAGTTTTACTACACCAATTTGTCCCCCTTCCCCTGAAACTTGAGTAAATCCATGAGTTTAATTTCCCTCTAAAGAAATGTGAGTCCATGTAGTATTAGATTAAGAATTAAGTGTTAAGAATGATAATAAGGTGTCTGAGATCGTATACCATGTGATTTCCAGCTACTGAGTACTAACCTTGCCTCAGTAAAGCTCAGAGAAGAAATATGAGAAAAATAACAAATTGGTTGAAAGTTAAACCTTTCCAATCAGCCAGCCACTATACACCACCAACTAATCCTGTTGGAAAGCCAAAAGGAGGGTTGGCTTCCCCACATGTTTATGCCAGACTCAGGTGGGCTGCTAGGAAGAGTTGGCACAGGGGCCTCAAGTGCCTCCAGGGCAAGTGTATATCTCTAATCCTGCTCTTTAATTGACTTGATATATTAGAAAGTAAAATATACAAGGGATTAGAAGAAACTGTAGAAACTAATAAAGAGGATTGCTGTATTTAATAGTGGACAGGTTTGCCAGCAGTGGTTGTCCTTGAGCTGGAGCCCACCAGTTTCTTTCTGAGGGGCAGTGAACAGTGCACTTCTTTCTCCAAGACAAGGTTGAAAGCACAGTCAGGACTTCCATCCTGGCCTTCCTCAGTTACAAAACAACATTTTTCCCTGTGGCCATCCAGGATGGTGTCAGACATAAAGAAGATTCAAAACATTTCCTTGACTGCTGCAATTTTGTGCAGAGGAACATCATCACTGCAACTGACTGTCCTAGGTAAGTGCATGGTGGTCTTGTCCATTTAAAGCATCCACTGCTCAAGCAATCTTAATTTCTGCCAGACATTCTTTTTTTCATTTTCCTTCTATATAGATAGTGTGGGAACTGTACAGCCTATATGGTAGTAATCCTTCAGGCCCTTTGCACTACAAGTGGGTGCTGCACATGCCATCTTGACTACGGTTTTAATTTTATCTTTATAATCATCTTGTGCTGGTTTCACTTAGGTTTGCAGTTTATTAAAGTACACTGAAAAGCAGGAATTCATTTTTCACTGAAAAAAAGTATTTGTGCTTCAAATATAAACAAATGCTGCTGAAGCTCTTGTTTCTGCATGATGCAGCAATGCCAAGCTCCTGCCAAGAAAGTTTGCCTACGCCTGATCACTACATGAGTGTCTCTGTCTGTCTGTTTCTGCTCTAAATAAGGTTATTCATTGGTGAACATCCCAGGAAAACGTGCAGAGAGAATGCAGATCCTCAAAGGAAAAAGACAAATGTAGGAGAGAAACAGGTGATGAGCAGGATGAACCAGAAGAATGGAATGGAATATGAAAAAATAGAACTGAATTTCTTTTCATTCCAGGACAATATCCCATTCATTAGTAAACTGTAAAACTGTATAAAAGAATCCCAAAATACAGTTTTATCAGGAAAATTAAAACCAACAATCACCCCATCAATAGTTACTGAAGCAGTGCAATGTTCTTTTGGGTTAACACATTGGCTTACATGTCTTACTTGCGGATGTTGACAAATGATATTATTTGGAAAAAAGAAAGCAGTCATACTTTATTGATTGTGAAGCATTTTTCTAACTAAGTTGAAGAAAGAGTTCACACATACAAATCACTACAGTAAAGTCAGGAGAGCTACTTGGATGCCTGGGGTCATACACTGCTGTCTCCAGCAGCAGGATTTATTTTCATGAGCTTTGCACTAAACTCTAAAAGAATAAGTCCCAGCTCCTGATTGCCCAGCAGTAAGTAGTCTTATTCAGGTTGATATTCACAGTAGCTTAATTAGGAATCTAGGCTACGCAGGTAGGGAACAGAAAGAGTTATGTTCCTGCAGATCATGGTCCAGAGCACCTCATTTAAAAGCCTAACAATTGCCTAACCTACATGCCCTGAATATTCTCTCAGAGAAGACTGCCTGCCAGAGAGGACTGGGCATGTCCCAAGAGTGGAGGTAAGAATATCAGCTTTGCCTCCATGATCCTTTGGCTCAGCTTAGTGCTGGTACTGAGGACAGCTGAGTTTGATGTGAGAGCAGTAAATGGGCTCCATTTCTGATGTGTCTTTTGAAGATCCTATGATTAATTTTGTTCATGTCTTGTCAATATGGCCTTGCAGCATCCATTTCTCTGTGTTTCTATCCTACTATGCACCACCAAACACACAGTATTCGTTTTCAGACTCAAATACAGATTCTGCATCCCTCAAAATGAAGCTTAGCTTCATGTGAAGAGGTGACCAGAAAGTGACCTTTCCTATTATTCTTTCACCATAGGAACAGTCCGGTTTGTGATGGCTCCACTGACAGCATTCCACATGGATTTCACTTGGGCTGGAAGACCTTAAAGGAAGAGTTTGGAAACCAGTAAGGCTTCCTCAGTTTGGGTTTCCTTTTGACAGTCCTCAACCCTGGTGGGAAGCCATGTCATAGGAACCCAGTGGGCTTCTGGATGGGTCTCTGCCCTGCACAAGAGCAATTTTGCTTCCAGCTTTGCTGATGCAATCTCTGCATCCTGGAATTTAAAATTTTGATTTGCCACATGCAGCTGTCTCTATTACAGCATCAACCCATTCAGCCTCAGCAAGTGGGTGGACTTGTTTCTCTATTCTGTTAATAGCAAAACTGCATTTAACCACTGCAGATTCCTATTACTCAT
>NW_008676618.1:0-22979 GCF_000695815.1 Acanthisitta chloris | reverse complement strand
GTTTTAATGAAAAAAAAATTACTGTAGGATTTAAACCTGACACTGATCACTGTTGGAAAAAATATTAATGACCACAAAAGGCCAAAATATTCCTATGATTCATAAAACAGCTGAGGTTACTGTTTGTAAGTGTTATTCTGGTGAATTTTACAACAATCCCATCATTTGGAGCACATGGACTAAAAAGAAAGGATTAATCTCTAAACTAATTCCAAGGCATTGCAGTCTTTCTGTGGACTTTATTGCGGTTTAGTTTGTTCCAGTAACTCAAACTCCATCAGTAGCACAAGTGAAGGAATCACATTTCCTCCCCTGCACACCTTTCCCAGGGTATTTCGTAACTCTTCTGTTGTAAAACTGTTTCTTTAGGCCTTTAGGATATCCCTAAAGTCAGTGTTGAACCTTAAGAACTTTCTTATTGAATGAAAGAAATCCACATTTTATCAAACTAAGGCCATTCTCTTCACAACGACATTCCCCTCATGTATTCTGTGGGGGTATCTTTATAAACTGCAGTTCTGGTGATTTGTATTCTAATTTTCATTAATATTTCTGGTTCCATATAGTGTCTCTGAGCTGTAAATTTAAGACCTCACTACCCTTCTTTTCTCCACTCCATACACCCAAACAGGAGGAGTTCCAGATGAAGGGCCAGTGATGAGGCATGTGAGCCACTATCTCAGTTCTTCTCACTTAGAGTCCATTGATTCAAGTGCATTTGTGCAAATCCATATGGATTTGTAACATAGGCTTTGCAGCCAGAGCAAGCAGAAAGCCAGATAGCTTGGGGGAAAGTAAAATCTTACATGGTCGCAGCAAACCCCTTTATCTGTGTCTTTCACCTCAAACAAGTACTGGAATGTTATTGCATGTGCCATGACATTTGTAGTTCTTCTGTGAAGTTCTAATCAATGGATGTACAAAAACATCAGTGTTCAGGTTATAAAAAATAAATTGGAAAGGTCCAAATAATTCTCTATTATTCACCTCAGTATTTTGTGAAGTGCTTGTGCTAATATGGAGCTGTGAGTTTTATTTAAAATTCATATTAGTGTGCATTTCAAGGTGACTGTAATTTTTATTTTGAAAACTTTTTCTGCATTACTTCATTCAGCCCTATAAACACTTATGGAAAACACACTAAAAATAAATTCCTTTTGCACTTCTCTCATTTAAATTGCTTTCAGGAAAATGCTGATATCAGGAAAGAAGGACCCACATCCATATGTTTACATTTATAACAATTCCCAGTCACTTTCCTGATGTTAACTAGGCAATTATGTTATTTGTAAAACCTGTAATTACTAATAGAGCAGCAATCTGTCTTCATTTTCACTGCTCTTATTAAAGTTTATGGTACCTGTAAAAATGGCACTCAGGGCTGAGGCACATGACTGAGACAGACAATAGAAATAAAGAGAGAAATGCTTTTCTCTCTGGGTGATCACAGGTCAAGAGAGGTCACCACCAGGCAATGTATAATGCAGGTGAGAAGAGGCATCTCCAAATGAAAGCTGTGATCCTGCTGCAAACCCACACATTATTTTCCTGCACCAGACCTCCCTAGCTGAGGAATGGTTGTCTTAACAGGGATAGTGCCAAGGAGAGCTTACCCTCTTCCAACCTCTTCTCAGGGGAATTTTTTTCCCAGTCATGGTGTTTACATGGGGTAAATCCAACTCTCCCAAATGGTCACTGGTGGCACCCTTGCAGTGCCAGCTAATGCTCCTCCTCAGGGTGCAGATAAGGGTGCAGGGGACAGGGCTCTGCTAAGGGTTTGGTGGATGTGGGGAAGAATATGCGACTGCAGCAGTTTTGTCATTGGGAACTGAACTGAACATGTTTCAATACTGGAACAAACCCCAAATCTTCATCTATCTGGACAATGTATTCTCGTCAAACAACCTTTTCTAGAAAAATGATCTCCCTTACTCTCCTCAGAAAGAAACAGAGACCCTTTCATGAAACCCAGGTGGTTTCTATATAAAAATACACCTTCTAACATCTTTGTCCTTCTCAAGCTAATTGTTTGCTGACCTGAAAGTTTTGTAATCTAACAAATGCCTTGGGCAGCTGTGAATAAAACATTATAGGTGTCCTATGGGTCTCCTCCTTGTGTAGTAGGTCCCACCTGGTCATTTACCACCATGAGAGGTACAGACTTACATGGCAGATTGCTGAGGTCTTTCTTTAGGGTCCACTGTGATGTATATAATATATAAGAACCACTTTGTGCACTTGAGAACCATCAAATGTTGTGTGCTGCAATTAAAATGTTTGTCGAAACTCAACAAAATGTTCGAATTTGAAATGTAATTATACTGTTGGGGAAAAAAAAAAGTTGTTCCGATCACTGCTAACTCTGGAAGCAATATTTAAAGTACATTTTGTATTGACTAGGTGGTGTCTATTGTGTCTCAGTGAGAGATGGCTTTTTACAGTGCTGGGGAGTAGCTTTTTCTTGCTGTACAGCTCCTGAGTACATCAGAAACACAAGGTAGTCACCTAATTACAGAGCAGGTACAGTGTTATTAGTGACATGTGGTTCAAAATGGAGCCATAATTATGTATGAAGATCACTCCAAGAAACACTTAATTGCATCACTTATTGCTAACAACTCACAGCTACCAGCATGCTGCTGAGTGATAACAGCAGTTCTTCCCCACACACTCCTGAGTCGTATAATGTGCTAAACCTCTGCCAGGACAGGGATTGAGGAAAAGGGTGTGTTTGTGTCAAGGACTCAGATATATCTCTTTAGAAGAACAGATTTTGTCTAAAGCTTAGTGGAACTACTAACCTATTTATAATTGTTCAAAAAATGTCCTGTCTTAAAAACAAAACTTCACTTCTCTGGGTTTTTCCCTCCATTGCTGAATGCATAGGAAATTAAACAACTTATAAACTACTTCAGTTATAAAAAAGACTCTACATTCTTCACAAGGGTTTTGAACATTCTATGGGAAATTCATACAGTTGGGTGTTATATCCACATATTCTTATGGTTTACTGTAATTTCTTAGCATAACTTTTTAAAAGAAACTAGAAAGGTCATATATTGAGTTTACCATTTCTGTAAAATAATCATGAGCAAAAGAGATCCTTACTTTATTTTATCATGTTTTGAAAAAGTTCCTGAAATTCTTAGTTCATGTTTCAGGTCTATGAAGTGCATTGAGGTTTGTTGTAAGAACTCTTGAGGCATTAATATAAACATATATATAGAACAGCTTGGGGGTGATTTCCAAAGAAATAATTTTAATTTGAAACTAACATAAATAACAATAAATTGATCTTTTGTACAGTTTGTGTAAACTTTCTTTGAATTAGAATTTTTGTGATTGAAGAGGAAAATATTGGATATGCACTTTTAGATATTCCTTTTTATCATCTTGCCTCAGCTCAGTATTTGCAAAGCCATGACAATGAAGACAGCTCTGCTGACAAGGTTGACTTAAGTCCTCACTTTCAAAGGCAGGAGACAGACACCAACCTGTATATCTGATTTACTCAGAAACACTTTCTCTTTTCTTGAATGTAAGCTAATACTGTACACATGATCTAGTTTTTCCTCCTCATATTTGTTATATGTTTGAAAGCACAATCTAGAACCAATTCTTTTTGCTTTTTGCTTTTTCTTTTGTCTTTCTTTTTTCTTTTTTGCTTTTCTTTTTCAGCACAAGTAAAGGAGGAAAAGGGCAGAGCTTTTGCTTTTCAGTTTTCCAGTACAGGGAAACTGGGCAGCATTCTTTCTAGGAACAGAATGAATTGACAGTTTCAGTTACTTTCCTTAAATGGTCACAATTCAGGTCTGAATCTGACCTTTTAGTCTCTTGAGTCCTTACAGGGGAAGGGTAAGGAGTCACATGCAATGGTCTGCTCCTTGGATGCTCCGGCAGGCAGGTGTCAAGCTGTGGAAAATACCTAAGCAGTGGCATCTCTTCCCTAAGGAAGTCAGCACTGAAAACTTGAGCCTTTGCTTATTGCCTCTGGGCCTGCCATAGGGATGTCTTGTCTTCCATGTTTCCTTTTACTTGACTGTTTCTTTTATTTTTTAATTCACATCTCTGTCTATGAAATGAATACATTGTCCACTATCTGGAAAAGGGAAACTTCAGGAATTCTTTAGGATATGTACATGTACAAAAACGTGCATACACACGTGTATATACCCCATAAATATACACATATACATATATATACATTCACAATCAATCTCATAACCTCAAACTTGTCAGTTTATTTTGGAAGTTGAACTGTGTCTTTAAACAATGGCCTGGGGAATGAAAATAAACAGAAAGAACCTGTTTGCCCTCTAGATGCCTTCTCAAAGAGTCTTAGCAGCACAGCTAACAAAATAGATGATCCAATAGTGAAGGTTGTATACTTAGATCTTACATCTGGGAAAGTACTGTGGATCATGAGACCCCACAAGCTGCAAAGCAGTGTCTATTCTCAGGATAAAGGCATGGTCGGAATGGGGAGAGCCCCATTTTTCTTCCAGACTGGATTCAGCTGCTTGGAAAAAGAGAGATTTCAATAAGATTTTGCAGGCAATTAGCCTAGAGCAGGGAAAAGTTGCCTGTAGCTTCTTGCCAGATGCATTCTTGAAAAAACATGGGGAAAAATATTTGAATCACATTTATAAATTATTTAATGGTCATACACACAGAAAAAATTCTTCTAAGCAATGAGATTTCTTCTAATGTAGCAGAGAGAAGTTAATAACAGCTATCAGGAGGTTTGTGCTGCTCTGTGGTAATGTCCCTGAAAATGTGTAATGTCAAGGAGTGAAAAAAATTAAAACTGAAAATCTCTGCAAGAAGGAATGGATGCAGAGGATCCTCAATTCACACCACTCTACAGAGGTGAGGCTTTTTTTGCACACCAGAGCCCTTATATCAGTGACCTAAAGCAAAAATAGTAGGTGATTGAGTAGAGCAGGATGAGGAAGTGTGTTACTTCCCCAGAGTAGAGCAGGATGGGGAAGAAGAACAAAAAATGCACAATGAAATAGCAGTCAAATGTATAAATCTGTGTGACTAAAGGACAGTTCTCAGCATGATGTCGTGGCTGTATCTTTCTTGGCATTTTCATAGAACCATCAAGGTTGGAAGAGACCTTGAAGATCATCCAGTCCCACCATCAACCTATAACTGCCACCATAATTTCCCAAGTGGGAAAGTGCTGCCTCCTGAACTGACAACTGACCTGCTCCCTGGTATTAATATTACCATGCTTGGGACTTTATAGCTAACTTGGTGGTTTTCCAACTGGTAAGAAATATTTCCATTACTCTATTAATTAATCCATATTCTCTAATCTTTGCTCATCTTGAATCTATGATTCTATGATCTTACATGGTATCGATTTAATAAATAGGCACATTATTCTCCCTCTTCTAGCTTGCTCTCGTTTACCTCTTTGGCTCTGGCTTTTCTGCCCTTAGCACCCAAATCAGTTGCTTTGCCTCCCACACCCTGCCTGGCTGCCCATTGCTTGAAGTATGGGTGATACAAGCTCCTATTTTCAATATCAGGGCCAGGCTTTACAACATCTCAGAGCATTTGCTGACACCTGTCTGACACAGTAAGTCAAGTTTTGCCCTAAATGCCTGAGGGCTGCAGTGCTGCCATGGAAGTACTGAGGGATGAGCTGTGCACAGGTGCTTTTTTTGGGCAGTCCCCCAGCTTCTGGGAGGAAAAAGGGGGTTGATTTCTGTCTAAAGGCAAGTTCACTAGGCACGGCAAAATGCACTTTTCAAAGGCATTTAAGATGGCTGTATCTAATACACATATCACATAGGAGTCATTATTTCTTTTGACCTCCCTGCCCACAGTTTTTCCTGGCTCTGATAAATTTCAAAGTTCCTTCTCCTGATGAGGGAAAGGAAGAGAAAACCAAAGAAAATATGAGGATTTTTTAAATATTGTTCAAAACAATGTTTATTCTTTACTCCTGGCATTTTACCGGATTTTTTTTTTCTTAACATTTCACATGTTTTCCTAAGGAAAACCTCTCATGCTACTTGTCTCTAATATCCCATCTAATAACAACCAAAAATTAAAGAGGAGTCTTGGCCATAGTTTAGATTTTACTAGTTCTATTAAAGAGGGTACGGACAGATAACCTAAATTAATGTCTTCAGTGAGGAAAAATAGGCAGAATATGATACCAAACCCCTTCAGATTTGAGCCCCTCAAGATCTGAATAGGGGTTTGAGTCAAACCTTGTACCATTATTTCAGCTGTTAATCAGTAGCGGTAGCTGGACAGTTATGATTAAGTAATTGCATTGTGAGCATCATACACTTGGCTAATCTTTTGTTTCAAGGCTAAGGGAAGACAATCCCAAGATGAATAGGCTGTTTGAACGATAGCCATCAGGAGTGAAGTCAGCAGAACTGAGCAGTAACTGTTGGAAGGTAATTCTGGCAGTGGACAATTGCAACCACCAACTCATGGACCACCTGCTCGAAATGGACCACAGACTCAAATGGAAGGAATAATTGCACATGTGGACTAATTAGCACGAGAAGCAAGAGATACAACTAACAAATAGGGGGTTGAGTACTAATGAATAGAAACATTATTTAACTTGCAACCAATGAATGCTCATGCCTTTGATAAAATGTATAAATTGTGTAAAGCTTTGATGATCAGGGAGCCAAATCTTTTCTGGGTTACCACCTAGCTTCCTACTTTGCACAAGCTAGAATAAAATACAGAAATACCTCACTTTGATGTGTGAACTGGTACTGCACACCAGGCAATGAGCTTGTGCTCAGGACAACAAAGGGAACTCTGCCACAGACTGTAGGGCAGTCAGCACAGCTATACATCCCTGCATGGCTGGGAGCAAAGCTGAGCTTCTTTCCATGCTTAGGCACAGCACCAAGTTCCCTGGATGTGATGGATTTATACCCAACCAGCCTGGGCCTCTTTGCACATCCTTAGACTCACATCTTTTGGCATTATCAAAAAAAGCACAAGAAATTTTAATAACAACAAATAAGAAAAGAACAAACTATTGAAATCTGGTGTAAGGAATAAAAATTGGTAGTAATTTTGAGGGTGGAAAATGGCAAATTAGAAAAGCAGGAACATTATAGCTGTAGATATTTCTTTTCTCTGTTCATATGCCCTTTTTCAAACAATTGCTTTTAAAAGACTGCAATTCTTGTTTTTAAATATGCATGATTCTTGCCAATGTCTTTTAGCTGCTCTAAAACTTCCAATCTGTGCACAGCTAACAGAAACCAATGATGCCAAAAGCTGCTCAGACACAGAAGGTTGGGCTGATTATTACAGCAAGAATAATAGATAGAGAGGGTAAAATAAAAGTAATAAAGACCTGAATTATGAAAAATTATAGGTTTTCAATGCAGGTAACACTTTCCTGGGTGGATGGTCACAAGGCAAAAGGTACAAAGAATTACACAGGTTTGTGAGGATAACATATATATAGGATGACTTAAAAGTGTTTTTCCTTGAGATCGTGAAATGTCTAAGTAACACAGTGAATACTAGTTGGGTGAAAGGTCAAGAATTCGTGAGCAATGTAGATTGGATCATCAGCACTGAGACGAGTGAATGTTGTTTTGTTCAGGTTTATGTGGTGTGCCCTGTGGGCACCACTGCAGTCACCACCATCACATGTATGAGGTGGGTGTCCAGGAGTCTGCACAAATACAGTTTCTATACCTGTTCCCTCAAACATGTTACAGTCAGAAAATTCTTCCTAATCTTAATAATGAATTTACCATGAGAGGGCAACAGCCACAAAACCACAGTGCAGCATAAGAGGAGAGGCAGAGACATCAAGGATGTCAACAGTGCTCTAGACACGTGAAACAATGGGAAATTTGTTAAGTGAAGATAACCAGGACAACAACCTTGGTTGTTGTGAGTTTAGCACAGCAAGGCAAAACCCCAATAACCTGCTACACCTGGAAGTCTGACCCAAGAGAGACACTCTGGTTACTGAAAGGAAAATCCTGCTACTGGTTTGGAAGGACTAACGGGCAGTCACCCAATACCCTGCCCAGTGCAATCTTGTATAAAAGTTGCTAGAACCAATATGAGAACTATTGCCAAGCAGTGTTTTGTCTGTGTTATGACTATTCTGTTCCCTTTTTTGTGTATTTTTACTGTTTCTTCCAAATGTGGTCATCAACATTATTTCTGCAGGAAATATTGTCTTCCTGTGCCTTGTTTGCATTGCTGAAGCACAAGCTAAACCCTCTCCTCTAAGATATGCCTTATCTATAATATCAGAATATCTATAATATCAGAAAGATGTCCTTTACTGAGATGTCTCAAGTCCAGTGACTTCTTGTGAAATTCAGTTTCACACATACTAACTCTGTCTAGGACTTTGGGAGTTTTGTTGGTATTAATCCCAACCTTGGGCTCATTCCTGTGAGAAGCTAAAGCCCAGCATTTGAAAGTTTCACCAAAAAATAATTTGGTTATTTTTTTTTAGCTGGGGGAATGTAATGTAAGGAATGTGATAAAAATGAGGACACAGCTTCAGAGAAAAGACATATAATGCTGAAATATGGTGATTATTAAATTGTGTTGAGAAAAAATTCCATGGAAAAATATCATGAAAATTTACTGTACTAAACACAGATATTAAATCCAGCAGCAATTAGCATATCAAATAGATACGGATCCTCCTGTAAATGGTGAGCACAAAGCCTCTAATTATAGGTCACAAATACTGATGACCAAGGAACTGATATTTCACAAGCATAAATTTAGATTTCAACTTTTGTCTCCATTCTGAAGTCTTGAAAGTAAATGTTATTATTTGCAGGGCTTTTTAAGGGAAAGTGGAGAAAGAGGACTTCATCTATAGTGTTGACGAGGACAGATCAGTGAGATATAAGATTAAACCTTGAATTTAATCAGGCTGAAGAGAAATCTAAATACTCCTCTGCCTTCCTACCTGAGACCTGTCCCAGCAGAGCAGGAAGAGAGGAAGAATCTTTCTACCTGGGAAAGCTAAAGATAGAGAACCTTGATGACCTTCTTCTTGAAAATGTTATCAATGTAGACACAATCCTGCAAACAACTTTGGTTTAGTGTATTATTACTTTCCAGTGGTCACAGAGTCACAGAATCACAGAATAGTTGAGGCTGGATGTGACCTCTGGAGGTCATCTGCTCCAACCCCCCTGCTCAAACAGGGCCACTTCAAAACAGTTGCTCAGGACTATATTCAGCTGACTTTTGACTCTCTCCAAAGGTAGGGACTCCACAACCTCCCTGGGCAACCTTTGCCAGTGTTGACAATGGCACAATGAAAACATGTTTCATGATATTTAGAGGGAACTTCCTGTGTTTCAGTTTGTGCATATTACCACTTGTCTTGGTGTCATTGGGCACCGCTGGAAAGATCCTTGGCTCAAGCTTATTTTCACCCTCGCTTCAGGTATTTAGGTATATTGCTAAGGTTCCCTAAGCTGTCTTCTTTTCAGGCTGACAGCACCAGATCTCTCAGACTTTCCTCATAGGAAAGGTGCCCCAGTCCTTTCAACACTCTGTAGCCTTTTGTTGGATTCTCCAGGCTGTCCATGTCTCTCTTGCAGTGGGGAGCTCAGAACTGGGCACAGCATTCCAGGTGTGGCCTCACCAGTGTTGAGAAGAGGGGAAAGGATATTTTGTCTAATGCATCTCAGGATAAAATTTCCCACCTTTGCAGCAAGGGCATGTTGTTGGCTCATGTTCAGCTTGATGTCCATGAGGACCCCCAGATCTCCACCTGAACCTTTAATCATCACTAGCATCTGCACAATATCTTCTCTCCTAATCAAGACAGTTTGAAGCTGGGTCTTCCTTCTCATTTATGTCAAAACATCTTTCTGCTGCTCTGAGAAGTCAAAGAGAGCTAAAGTAATTACTTGTGCCTTCAGTGCAAAGCCCATCCTGGTCCTGCTGCCAGGGTGGTGCAAAGGGAACTTGGTGAAGCTGTGAGTGAAGTCCATGACTTTAATTGCATGCTGATAATGAACCACCGCATGAAGTTAGTTATACTAATTTGAAGAGCCAGAGTGGTTTAAAGTTGCTCTTGCTAAAATCTCTACTTTGATCTCTTCCTGCAAGAACAGCAGTGGTTCTCAGCCAAATAGTTGTGCCTTGTCAGAGCTCTGAACTTACATGCACTCTGTTATCAGGGAATTATTTCATTATTTTTATCCTGGTTTAACTCGTGCTGCTCAAAATTACCTGTGAAGCATATCCCCCACTGACATACCAGTCCTGTGGGATTACTGTGCAGTTTGCTTCATCTTCTCTGCAGGGATCACTGAAGTTATAACAATCTTTTCTGATACTACAGATGAGAGACAAAAGCTCCTTTGATGAGATTTTTTTTTTCCTAAAACATGGACCCTGGTGATGATTACCTGTTTGCACAGCAGATGGGAAAAAAAAAAGCCATCACGAATGGCTGCTTTTCTTCCCAAGAGGATATGAGACATTATTTTGCATTGAAATGATTCCAGGATCCAGTGGATAGTCTGTTTTCTTTTTCTAGCATAGCTGGGAAGGCACTGAATAGAGAAAGGATAGGAAAAATAACTTGCTCTGCAGATGTAGTTTCTTTTTTTGATACAAGCATGGGTTTTTTTCCCAAGTCACAACAGGACACCAATGGAAACTGGGTCCCTAAATGCCTTTGTAAATCAAAGTGAAACTAAGTGAAACTTAATGGGTTCCATGCTTAAATATGCATGTCTCTGAAAATTTCCCTCACCACCCATTCTAATATAAATGTGTGAAGAGAAAACTGAGGATGTTACATATTTAGTGTTCAGTAAAGCAACTGGCACTGTGTTTTATGAAATCTTGCTGCTAAATTATTTCAGATTGGCTTGGATAACAGCATACTCATGTGGGCTGAAAACTGCCTGGCAGATTGTAAACATGTGGCAGTGATAGAGTCTTCCTTCCAAAGTGTTAGAGATATGTGTCTAGTGGCATATACTGTAGGGACTGTAACTAACCACATCTCATCATATTCTATTGAAAGCATAAACATCTTCAATATTAGCTGAAAAGAGAGACCCAAATCTGGAAAGTCTGGAGAATATATATTTCTTTGGAGAGGTTTATTAATCTTTTTGAGGTCTAGAGATCGAAAGACCCAAAAGGAGTAGAAATGCAGGCCTAAGAGATTAGAAATGAGATTAACTGTGACAGGAAAAAACTAAACAAAACAACACAACACAACAAAAAAATCACCCAAGGAACCTAATAATAAAGAATGCAATGAGAGGCAAAATACTGGAAGAGTGTCATGATTTATTGACAATAATGAAGAAGTGCATTATACACAACTTTGCAATACGATACAGGAAAAAAATAAGCCAATGACTTCAGAATGTATGTACAAAGTCATGATGTAATGGACCAATTTTATTGTGATGTTAGCTATTATACATGCTGATCAGAATTATTTCACTACTATTGTTTGAAATCATCTTCTTTGTCTTATAGAACGTAAAAAATCAAGTGGTTCTTCTGTTGGGTGGTGGTGGAACAGCAGTTTGTATAGCGAAGTGCTGAGCCACCTCTTGGCATTGCAGATACAATGAGTAACACAGATGCTTTTTCTCTTTAGCACCAAGATGACTACATAATTCCTAAAGACTGCAGTGCTCACGGTACCCAAAACCCATCCAAGGAAATTCAGAGAAGTAAAACAAGGAAACAAACAAATTGAACTGTGCTCAACTGCTGAAACAGCCAAACCTGCAGAATTTTCTAAAACATGAAGAGGTACTGGATGTTTTCCTCCTTCAAAATATTTAAAGCCATTTTATTCCATTATAAGCTCATCTAAATCCACTGAAAATCTCAAGACTAAAAAGAAACTTTTTTTTAATTTACAAAATAAACATTATTGAGAATTTTCTTAACATACAAAACGTGTATTTTGAAAACACAAACACAATCCCTGGACTAAGGAGCATGCCAATTAAGAATCAGTCATTTCACTGTAGTTTTACTCTGGCACAGCCTTATGTTGTGTCAGTTGTTTCACTGGAGCCTACCAAATGTGATACATCTGGGGTCCTCTTCAATAAAAGAGGAGTTACATTTTATTAGCATCATATTTACAAAATATTGCATAAATAAATATATTTGATAATTGGTAACTGTGTATCATAATGGCATAAGAAAAGACATTCTATATATTTGCACTCCCATTAACCTTATTTCACCATGTACATAAACTTGTTGTTATATCTGTATCTTGGGAGTTCTATAGCGTCTGCAAAGTAGACTTTTACCACCAAAAATTTGTGTTAAAAGCTGGCAGGTATTGCAATATAAGCTTCTGTTTCTTTTTTAAAATAGGGTAGAAATGTAGGTGTGATCTGTGAAAATGTGATATCTTTCTGGTAGATGACTTCACACACTCCATTTCCATTGCCATGGAGGGAATGGACCAAGTGAGTTCAAACCTGAGAGAATGAGAAATGCTATAGCCAGTTGAGTATCTTGATCTATTATAGCCTTGTTTGTTATTTTCTGACTGTTTGTTGCTCCATCCTCCACTCAAATCTCAACCATCTGGTTGATAGAGGACAGCAGTTACCAGTCAGTATTAGGATATTTGTGTACAGTTTCATAACAAACAGACCTCCAATGTATTCAGCTTGACAAAATGGTTGTGAAGCAGTTTTGGAAATTAACTTTAATCTGAAAAAAGCCGACAAGAGTGTCTAGGTTAGTCTACTAATTAATGCAAGATACATTTGTTATATATATAATGCAACATACATTATATGACATTGCTACTTTACTTGTTTTTTCAGATATGTGGACAGTAAACACATGCATTCGCCAAACTACCAATTTGCTTTTAGCCTGGACTGGCAAGGCAAAGAGGTTTCCTTGTTAATCATCACCCATTAATGCTTAGCCAGCTTAAAAGAGCTCTGAATATAACACCCCTTGCTTTGCAGCACTAATGCTATAAATTGAGAAGTATAAACCAAACTGCAGAAAGATAAATAAAATGCAAATAAGTGACTCAACCAAACCAAAACCAGCACAACCTTTAACTAGACCACTTATACATTATTTTTCTCAGTTAACACAGGTTATTCTTCCACATTCAACCTTTTGGTTATCTGCATTCTTTTCATTATTTTGTTTTCATGGAGGCTTGTTTTGCTACTTAAACTAAAGGAACATGCTATCTGTTTAACAAGAAATGATAGTTTGTCCTTGTTTGTAGAGACCTGCTTGGGAAAATAAGGTACGTGCTTAGTCATTCCAATTTAATCTTCCTGAGTGCCTTTGGGAACCAGGAAACTGAGGCTTCAGCAGAGCTGCTGGGATAAGCACTGCTGGAAAGCTGCATGGCCAGCTGAACCTGGAAGAAGAAAAGGGAATGGGCACAAGTTGGTTACTTGGCTATCAGAGAGATCCTCTGCAACACATTTCCTGCATAAGATGTTTTTTGTCATCAGGTTTTAATTTTTATTTATGCTGTAGTCCAAACACAACAATACCATAGCTGTTTCTGCCAGAATGTCAAAAGAAATTATCAGAGCTGTTCCCTTTATTTGGTTTGATGATATACAAATACTCTTAATATACATTGATTATTGATTTTAAACATTAGCTAATTAAAAAAACAACCAAAAAACAACCAACAAACCCATAACTTTCAAGCATATACGTAAACCAGTTAAAAGTTAGAAGACACCTTGCTTTTGAATGCAATGATATAACATAATTGGAAAGGAATAACACATACATAATCTCAAATAATATTAAGGATTTTACAAAATGAACTTACATAGCTGATCCTGGCACATTTTTACTAGATATATCCACTCACAAACAATGAGAAATGCTGCTCATAAGTGCTGTGATTATTGAGACCATCAATTAGCTTTGTCAATACATTGTCATGGTCACTGATTACTCCTTACATCAGAACTTGTACTCCATATAGTTTACTCCCAGTTCACCAAGATATGTTTGAGGTCCATCCCTGCCCTGCATCCAATGCAGCGCTCAAAGCCTAATCCCTGAGCTCTAGAAGTGGAGTGCCACCTACTCCTGCTGCAAGCAAAAGCTTCACTGACCTGGCACATTTCTCACCTGGTATGGTACCTCCTTCCCATCACTGACCTTGGATAACCAGGCATATGCCCAAAGATGGCAATATCTTATGCTCATAGAAGATGAGTTTTAAGGAACTTGTACATTTCACAGGTTGCTTCAATAGCGCTGAGAAGCATAATTATTTCCTGTTTCTATAAAGGTAATGCATAGGGCTCCCTGCAAGGGTGGTACCTTATAAAAGACAGAAATCTTAATCTCTCCTGCATGTAGACCTGATGATGTAAATATGACACAGGACAGAAAATTCTGCAAGTAAGTGAGAAAAGTGGGAGTTGGGGTAAAGATGGATAAAAAAGTGCAGAGTAATAAGGGTATAATTTTGTGAGACATTTCAAGATATTAAATTTGTTTTTCTTTAATGTCAGAGCAAAATGAAAGCCATCCAAAAGTTTCACTAAACCACAGACAAGAAATGTCTCCCTTCTTTTACCCAGGAATTTAGTTACTGGCCTCTGCATGCTCAGACCCTATTTGGGCTTAAACAAAGCAGAATTTTTAACCCAGATTGCTTGGGCAGATTAAAGAATTAACCCCCAAATTTTCCCATCTTAGACTTGCAACTGAATTAGCTCATCTAGCGAGGGAACTTTTCCAACTCCTGCAACATTTTTTCGGGGGAATAAAGGCGTATTTTGGGTTTTTTCCCTTTTTTTGAAGCTGTTGTGTCAAAAATACCAGCAGCTGAGTGTGTATTTGAGTGGCAGGGAGACCTCACAGCAGCTCTGCATACCAGTTGCTCAGAGCAGCTCTGTGTATGACAACAGAACAGTGTTATTTTCACTTGTTCAACCCCTTGCATGAAGCTAAATGATGGGTACAAAGCTCTGCTTAGCTGATTCCAAGAGTACTGCTATATTAATGAAAATAGTTATCTACAAGAGAGGTAAAACTCTAAATGACCTTAAGAACAAAAATGAACATAATTACAAAAAAAATAATAATCGAGAATTAAGAATAAATTATTAATTTTTAACACATCTCCAAAGAAATTGCAGAGGTTACAAAACTCAAGGGACCTCATCAGTACAAGAAGGAAAAAATGTTGCTCTGAGAATAATTGATTTGCACTGGGTTTCTAAGTGAAGGTCAGACAGATCACAAGGTAAGAGTTGTGGTACTTCTGATGAGCTGTGTGTAGCAGGGTACAACAGAGAGCTTCAGCTGTAAGTTATCTCCCAGAGCCCTTGCAGTGAGAAGAAGCATGTGGCATTTCTTCTCTTCCTGTCTGTGAAAGAGCTACATGCTCATCACCCTCCATGGGACTGAGGTTTGAGTGAGCAACATGCAAAAACACAATGTGGCAAAAAAACAAAAGTCCAGTCCAAGGGTCACTCAGCCTCTGCCACCACAGACACAGGAGACGTCAGGGCAAGGTTACTGCACCACATTGTTTTAGGGAAGAGAACCCTTCTGTGGTCTTCTACACAGGTGGCCAAAGGTGTAGGAGGTGTAGGAGGAACAGCTTTAGAGGGCCATTTTTTCCACTTGTGCTTTCCTGTGAGTTTCTGAAGATCTTACCGACTTTGACAGCATTTGTTCATGAAGGGGTTCCTGACAGGACTGGGGAACAACTTATCCTGTGTTTTCCAGATGAAAGCCCATCCCAGGTAAGGATCAGAGTGAGACACAAGGAGGGGTATGAAATTTTTCACTTCTATGCTTCTGGTGGGAGTCTGAGTCTCTCTTCCTGCATAATTAGAGGGGGTGATTTGGGGCTACATGTTATTATTGTTCCTAAGCAACCCACATACTGTGGGAACCCCTGCTGTGCCAGTGCATAGAGTTTGCATTATACAGTGTCAGTTTTGTCCTGGCAGTTTCTTGATTTTCTTTCTTTACCCTACTGAAAAGGTGGCTTTTTGGAGTTGGTTTTTTTAAATACACAGTGAAAGGTGCATGATAATAGAGGCTCCGAGATTGTTGTGCACTCATAATAACCTGGGCTCACATTTAAAAGCCTTAGCCTCAGAGTGTTTCTATGAAAGCAGCATAGTGCAGGCTTATTTATTACCTGCCAATTCCATTTCTTAGAGTGAAGTTGCATCTGAGCCAGAGTATTTTCTGCAAGAACATGTTCCTGTGGATGGATGTGGGGGTGGGTGGATGGGTGGGTAGGCAGGGTAAAGGGATGGGTATGATGGGAGGACAGTGCCTAGATATTATAGAATTGCTGTAGAAAATATCTTGGCTATTTATTCCTCAAAGCAGATGGTGCCAGTTGATTACCTTCACCAATAGAAGCTGTACCTGTTAGTGAGGGTGTGAAGAAGCCTCTCTGCAGTGAGAGCTTAGGGAAAGGCAAACTATTGCTTAAGTTATTCAAGCAAGAACCTGGTGCAGAGAGATTAACATGTGAAGGTTAAAGGGCTGGGGCAGAGTGAGCTCTGTACAACACAGGACTGTTGCCCTGGATTAGGGGAACCGGTCTGCTGCATGTCCATGAGGAGATAAGTTATGTCCATCCCATAGGAGGGGATTTGCAGAGCCAAGATGATGCCAGAGATGCCAGAGCAATTTGCCCTGCTGCAGCTGCTTTGGTCATGTCTGAGTTGAAACCAATGTGACTTGTCCATCCTGCAAGCCCAGTTCTCTCTGCTCCTTTGATTCAGCTAACACTACTCTTGAGCAAATAGGTTGGGACAAAGCTCTTGTCTGTGTGCATGGGCTCCTTCTTCTGCAGCCATCCAGGAGACTTCGTACATCTCTATCCCTGAGCAACTCAGCACTGATCCGTCCGATCAGACCTTCCACTGCACAAGGTGTGGTTAATTTTTTTCTTGATGTGCTTGCTGAGAGTGCTCTCTATAATAAATAACTGTAATCAAAATGGCCTCATCATAGAAGCCTCATACTGTTTCTACAGCCTTATATTTGATTGCTTTCATTTCCACTGCTTTGGTTTTCCAAATAGCTTTAAGAGACTTATCTTGGATTTGCACTGACTCAGGGAAAGCGGAATCAAACTGTCTCTGTAAGATGTGGGGGAAGATTTTGAGCAAGCAAGGCAGGAAAAGGAGAATTTCTACAGTACAACAGAAGAACACATGCTGGTTTTTCATGTGTAGGCTCCTGGAACTTCACTGCAACAGTAAATAAATTGCCTCAACAGTTTCTGAAAAATGCCATTTAATGTTTGCTGGGCCCTGGAAGTGCTAAACATTGTCACATTTGTTGAAAATGCCAGTAAAATACTCCTGGGAATTTCATCCCTATGCCTGCAGCTTTGATAAGTTTTATAACATTCTGGTGTGGTACAGCCCTGCTAGTAAGAACCATTGTGTTTGTGAGGCACTGAAAAATAGCAAGAAAATGCACTTTATTCCTGTCATGTTAAAAATATATTGATATATGAAATCCTTAAACAGTGGACAAAACAGATGAAAATGAAAGGATACTACATGTGTCCTTACACTGAGATTCAATCGGATTCCACTCGGCATTATATTTATTTATGGAGACTGCAGAAGAATTGTACCTTCATAAAATGTAAAATTCTGATTATGGCACAAGTCCTGAATATTTAATTAAAATTCTATTGTCCGCCACTCTGGGGAAGGAACTGGCAAACTGGCATAGATTGAGTATTTTGAAGAACTTTTCACTGAGTTATGGAAGACAGACATTCGAGTGCCTGTGCCACTTGCTTGAGGAAACGATATTCCTCCATTTATATTTCAGACCTGCATTATAATTACAAAGCTGTTGAGTGTACAATATAGTTAGTTTTTGCTAACCTCCTGGCACAGACTTAACTGAAATCAATATATGTTGCTGCTCAGTAGAATAGCATATTTTTACATTCACATTTTTGCATTGTACTCTAGGAAAAAAGATCTGGCCAACTTATTCCAAAGCCAAATTGTGCAATCCAGAATTCTAGTTCTACCTGCTGCCTCATGTTGTCGAAGAGAAAGAAGACAAAATGAACAAGTAAGAGAAAGAGGAAGCATTGACGTACATCCATTTTTAGAATTGTATCTCAACTGAAACTTGTCTGAGTTCTGTGAATATTTTGTTGGTTTCCTGTCATCTTCCATTATTTCTGCACTTCCATTTCCATTAAGAAACATGAAGAATAGAATCATTTAGGTAGGAAATGACCCTTAAGATCATTAAGTCCAATCATTAACCCAGGACTGATAAGTCCCTACTAGACCATGTCCTAAAGTGCCACACCTACATTTAAAAGACATTTAAAGGCCTTAAATACCTCCAGGAATGATGATTTAACCACTTTCCTGAGCAGCCCATCTCAGTGCTTGACAACTGTTTTGGTGAAGGAATTTTTCCTAATAGCCAATCTAAACTTCACCTGGCACAACTTGAGAACATTTCCTCTCCTCTTGTCACTTGCTGGCTGGGATAAGAGCTAGACCCCACATGTCTACAATTTCCTTTCAGGTAGTTGTAGAGAGTGATAAGAGTCTTGTTTTCTCCAGGCTAAATAACCCCTCAACTGTTCCTCATAAGTCTTGTTCTCCGGACTCTTCACCAGCTCTGTTGTCCCTCATCCTCCAAAATAAAATATTGTCTTCTGGAATTACTTTGAGGTCAATTTTTGTAGACTATATGCATATGTCTGGTTTGCATAAACACAGACATGAGTCAAAAGATTTTTACAAGTGTACAGTTTTGATACAACTGCAAGATTATCTGTTGAACTTTGAGATTTGAGATCTGTTGAACTTTGAGATTACAGTGCCAAGGAATATACCAGGTCCAGGTGGCTCTGCTTGCAAGCGGCAGATTGAGATGTAGTTTGCAATGTCAACTGGGCTCTGATTGGAAAGCCTAAGACAAGAGGCTGTGAACTGCCAACCTGTGACATAACAAAAGAGCATGAAGACAGGTGGCACCAGCCAGGTGAATGGACACTAGGAGATACAGCAGGAGCGGAGAAAGGAGCTGGGAATTGCTGACCTTTTGGATGACAAAGGAGATGAAGATGAGTGACGTGAAGGACATGTCAGCAATGAGGGACATGCCAGCAATGAAGATGGACACAGAAAAGGGGCAGGCCCAGAAGGCTTGGGAGGAAGAGAGAGACTTGTGTGCAGGTAGACTGTGAGAGTATGAAAGCCCAGGGGGCCTCGGAGCTGGGTCCCTCCTTGGAGACACTCAGCTCAGGATGTTTCTGTGTTGTGGTGTCATGAATATACTGCTTTGTGGAACCTTATGCCTAATCCTCTGCTAAGGGAAACCTGAGGTCGAACCAGTAAGGAAACCCAGTTAGATGCAGGTGAGTGGAGTGTGCAGGAAGTCAAGTGGGGCACCGGTTGGCTCACTGGAGCCACCCATGACTGGGAAATTTCTTTAACAACAGTATTTAGGCAATTTTGAAGCAATTTCAGTCTGCAGAACTGTGGCATGGTTGAGCTTCATATTTCTTTTGTTCTTCCTTCCAGATAGTTATGACAGACACACATACTTTTTACTGCTTCAGTTTTTTTCCCTGCAAAGTAGAGGTCTACAAATGGAATGTGTGGACCTTTCAGTGTGTCTTTACTCCATTTACAGAAGACTTTTAGGTCA
The DNA here is from genome assembly GCF_000695815.1 of Acanthisitta chloris. Classification (NCBI taxonomy): domain Eukaryota; kingdom Metazoa; phylum Chordata; class Aves; order Passeriformes; family Acanthisittidae; genus Acanthisitta; species Acanthisitta chloris. The sequence goes on along the minus strand of NW_008676618.1, from coordinate 3,293 downwards.
AAGTTATTCTACAGGTGGTAAATGTACCTACTGGAATTCTGCCACAGGAATAGTCTCCCAGAATTGTATTAGACTGATGAGTCAGGCTTCGCATCTTTTCTTTAGATGTCAGTTGTCACAATACTACTATCTACTTGCTTATTTGTCTTATTGTTCCAAAAAGAATAAAATCTGTATTAGTCTAACAGGTAAGAATGCCCTGCTTGTTCAGAGATTCTACAGCTTGAATCCTAATAAAATAGGCCTCTGAAAAGAAAGAAGGAACACAAAAGACCAAGGGAATTAAAAAAAAAATGCTGCCGCTGAAACTTGATGAACTGAAGGACACACACCTGCTGCCAGGTGGTACTGAGAAGATATTTATCTGTGCTTGCCATGAACTATAAGTACCAGAGATGTTTACAGAACATACTGAAAAATCTCATGGGTATTAATCCGTCTTACTCACTTTTGAAATGGGTCATTTTTTAGCAAGTGGCCTAGAAGTGAAAAGCTTTTTTCCTAACATCAGTTCCGTGAGTCATTCCATTTCCCCCCGTATTGGTTAATATAATTTAATTTCCCTTTCTTCACCTGTCATAAAAGAATCTGGGTAAAAGGGTAGCTTTTCTCTGTACTTACAAGTTAATTGATATAATTTGTTTGAGATCTCCTTCTTTCATGGTGCTCTCTTAAAATTAGAACCAAATTAAATGTGTTCCTAGCCATTGCAGAATACATTGATTAGAGCTGAATTATGCTCAGTTGAGATCCACACTGAAATTCGCATGACACATCTCTCCTGGAGTGAAACTAAAAAGGAATTTGAATTGTCCCCTATTCCTTTCCAATTAATACAGTCCATTAACCATTAAATCCAATAAGTTGTCACCAATATTTAGAACAGATTAATGTGTAGATTTAATGAATGATGCAGCTATTAGAATAAGGGTCTCAGGTACTTACCTAATCTGCGTTAAATAAATAGTCTATGTCTATTGAAGGGTAATAAATGACAAGAACATCTTCATTTTTCCTTTTCTGAATTGTATTGCAGCAGTCCCCAATTTCAATCAAGACAGCATCCTTGATTATGACAGTAAATACTGGAAGATCTTGATTGGGAAAATATGTGTGTTTAGTATAACTGCTGTGAGCATTTGCAAAGATTTACATATGCCTGCTTTTATGTGAAAAGCTAGCATAAGTATATGTGTTTTCAGGGGGTAAGCTGTCAGTGCCTACTCTGGGAAACCTACTATGGCAAGTTCAAGCCTTCTGGTCTCATGCAGGTGGCAGTTTTCAACCTCATAAGCTGTAAGTGGGCATTTGAACATCAGACTGAAAGGTGCCTGGTATGAAGTGTTATGGGTTGTTTACTTTAAATGGGAAAGGGTCACCAGAGAACTCACATCCCACAGGAAGTCATGTGCATGCTTAAATGTCACATTGATGAAGGACCACTGGGAAAAAAAAAAAAAAAAAAAGAAGAAAAATCTACAACCATCAGCCCTACTGGGTTCTTTGAGGCCAGAGCATTGTTGCAGGGGACCATACAACCCACTTCCATGTGAAAATGCAAAATTGTTTTTTCCCCATCTTTTTGCCACATTTTGCTTATTTTGATATATTCTCTCTCCATTCGTTTTTGGAAACAATTCATTCTTCATTTGAAAAAGCTGTATGAGAGAAATTATATGTGTATGTATAGAAGAGAGAAAGAAAGAAGCAGAAGGTGCCTTCTCTCTGGATTCAATAGGAAACAGCTACTCAAGCAGCTATCACAGTAAAAGACCAACACATCTGGGTTGTCTCTGTGATGATATGAAATAGCATCTGCCCCACCTGACATCACTACACAGACAGCCTCTAATCCCTGATGGCTCACATAAAAGCTCCATAACCTTGTGATACTATTAAATGAAAGGTATGTCATAGATGGGTTCTGACTAGCAGGAACCAGAAGAATTGCTGCTGTGAGAGAGAGAGTAATTGCAGAACCTCTGCTCTGTAAGGATACAGTCAGGTTCTCCCATGATGGTTCACTTCTTCTCAACCCTTCCCAAACAATGTTTGCTCTCTGATAATAGAAATTCAACAACTGAACTCTGAGAGAACTGCTATTGTCATGCTTTTATAGATTGGGGTTTTTTTTTCCTCAAATGCTTTCACAGATATATATTGGATTTTTGTTTGTCAAGCATAAGCACTGTCAAATGTATCTGCACTTTTTTAACTTTGGAAATGACAGCTTTCTGATCAAGAAAACATTCATTTTCTTTTGATCCTAAGGAATAATACAGTCCTGGTTCTCTGCCAAATAACACATGTCATGTCTTGCTGCTTTGCTCTTTCTCTAAGACATGTAATTTACCATAGCAAGCTTTTCAATTAGGGCCTGATCCAAAACTTATAACTGTTGTTGAGGAAAAAAATCCACAAGAAACCCAACATTGCCTTCAGGCTCTTGCAAGCAGTTTTATGTACAGTTTTTCACACAGTGGTCACACTTGCGTGACAAGGCTACATTGTAGGAACAATATATACAATACAGTATTTCCTTAGGATATTAATAGTAATTTTGGATAGTAGGAAAGCTACCTTTTCTTCTCTTTTTTCTTCATGTCAGTTCTGGAGAACAACTGTAAAATGTGACAGTGATTAGACGTGGCAGCTTTTTTTCTGTACCAGTGTTTTGATGCCCCAAAATTCTCTCCCTCTGTTTTTTCTCTTTTTATTTTTTTTTTTTATCTAAGACAAAGATTCATGAAATCTTTGGGAATTAGCCATGTTATCCACATTTCTGACAGCTGCAGAGGGGAAATTTCTGTCCTCTTTCATATCTGTCTTTTGAGTTTTTGCCACAATATGATAACTGAAAGAACATTTCTTACTTTTGCACTACAGTGTTAACAGTGTGAATAGAAAATGGTAAGAGAAAGACTAATTTTTCACAGAATTGTGCCAGCACCACCCTAATGTGGGCACTTGTTCAGCCATTTGGGTACTTAAAAGTCAACAAATCGTCAACATGTAGTGTCTAATCAAGCTACATCTCTTATCACTAACCAATGGGGTGGCAGTGTGAATAGCCAGAGGGCAACCACAGCAAGTGCTGGAGGGAGGAAAGGGCAAATAATCCCTGAGATGGAGGGAGGCAAACCTGCCAAGGGGCGCAGACAGCAGCTTTTCAACAGGTTCCAGGAGCGCCAGTTGCATCCGGTGCGCTCAGAGATCAAACTACTAACAACTCGTCTCCGGGTCCCATCCTTCCTGAGCTGTGCATTAGCGGAAAGTTGGGCGTCCTGCTGCTC
>NW_008676617.1:34227-35786 GCF_000695815.1 Acanthisitta chloris | reverse complement strand
ATATATAAATTTCACTCAATGCAGTACTGTCACTGGGCAATTTAATTCTCTTCTGGGCACAATTGTCAACCTGGTCTGGAGAAGGGACACATGCTGCAGGACTGATTTTATTCCCTTTAAGTAACTATAACCAGTTGTCATAAATTGAGGAGTGGAAATTGCCTGTTCCCTAAGGCTCTCTAACAAATGAGATCAGAAGTCCAATGAATACATGCCTTGCAAAGCTTTTCAGTTCAATTACGTATATCCATGTGCAACTGGTAATGCCACGATCAGTTCAAATAGTGTCTTTGCAGGTGTGAAAGACTGCAAATTAAAGTCTGTTTCACATCAGTATCCAAAATGTAACTGGAAAGATTAAAAGGAAAATTTTCAAGGGACAAAGGATGAACAATTAATGAGCCCTGGAGTGACTCTGAAACAGGTAGCAAAGAAAAACAACTGGAAAAGGAGAAACCATCAGAAGTGAGCAGTTTGGTGCCAAGATTTAGGAGGAGATTAGCAGAGAGTTTCACTAGATCCATTAGTGTTTGCAAAGTACTTGTGGAGTGGATCAATGAGCATCACAGAAACTCCCAGGAGGAAGTGAATTAAAAGCTTTTTCTTTATCTTTTCTCTTTTTTTTTATAGTGGAAGCAAATAAAGCAGAGCTCATACAGGAGCTGGTGAGACTAAGACAAGGCATCACATAGACACCTGGTCAAGTGAGTGCTCTCTGTCCCTACCTGAGACAGGGGAAGGTCAGTTGCAGAAGTATGTGGCCCTGGCAGAACTTTGTGCTGAAGGCCAGCAGAGGCCAGACTGGTGGTTTTTAAGTGATCTTAAGTCAATCTACTCGGAGCTTTGGGTTCTTGACCTTCGATTCTGAGTATTTGGAGGGGGATGGCCATTTGTAGTGGGCAATAAACTCTGTGACTTGGTTTTAGTGGAAGCAATAAGAAGGTACTAAAATCCTGAGAGCCACCTTAAAAACACAGCACCAGATCTTCAAATGATTATGCCAGCACTGCATCACTGAAGCTTCCCGAGTGCTATGGATTTACACCAGTTGAACATCTGGCCCATATGCTTTGTATTATTAAATACTTCTGTGATTATTATGTGAACAATTAAGACTCATGGAAATGAAAAAGAAAGCTATGAATTGTGCCTTCACTGCAATTCAGGAGGAGGAATTGCTCAGGGAATGCTCTGCCCTGCCTTTTGCTGTAGCTGTGCAGCTATCTGTGGGTTTTTCTAGAAACCAGAAAGTGAGCAGGACCTCAGGAGACTTTCCAGGTCATCATCGTCCTCCAGGGAAGGCTCATCATAGAATCAGGGAATCACATGATGGTTTGGGTTGGGAGGAACCTTGAAGCTCATCTGGTCCAGCTGCCTTGATATGGGCAGGGACACCTTCCACCAGCCCAGGTTGCTCCAAGCCCCATCCAACCTGGCCTGGAACACTTCCAGGGATGGCTTCAGCACTGTCATGTTTGCTCAAGATGTTCTTGAAACTCTGACACTTGAGACCTCATAGCATATCCCAGTGCTCAGTCCTGGTGCTGAAGTGCAAGAAT
>NW_008676617.1:29575-34209 GCF_000695815.1 Acanthisitta chloris | reverse complement strand
TCCCTGGATATGCTCAAGCTCTCCAACTTCTTGTCCTGCCTGCTACTGCCCTGGAGCAGAGCACAGTCCCTTCCTCTGCATAGTAGTCCTTTGCACACAAGGCTTGTGATTTTGTTTGTCTCTTCTGGGTAAGATTCAGTCTGGTCAATCATGCTGGAATTCAACACTGAGGAAGTCCAGACAAGCCCAAGTAAACGTTAACACTGCAAATTCTTTATTCTTTTTTTTCCATAAGCCTGATTCCCTTTCATGGTTTGCTGCTGAAGTGTAGAAGTACATCCAGCCATAAGAGAAAAAGATCCATCTTTCAGCATCAGGAGATTAAAGGAATAGAGTGAGATAATGTTTTGCAAACCTGAAAGGATTTGAAAATCCCTCTCCTGCTATTTCTGGAAAAAAGTCAATTGCAGGGCAAGATTATCTTCATTAATAGTGTGAGAATGAGTGTTGGCTGTAAGTTTTGTTTAACCTGAAAAGCAGCATTCAGCAGCTGGGCTTCCACATCTAAAATAATATCCTGTGAATCAAAAATTCTTTGCCACACAGAAAATCATCCTTTGGTTGTGTAATGGAGCTCAGCAGTGTAATGTGCAGGAGAGCAGGATAACCTTTTAACATCCCCACAATCCCCAGGGACTGGCACGTTGCTGATTAACAGATGCTTGGTGACTTGAAGTTCCCCAAGTTAAAGATTTGCATGTATTGCACAAGTCACTGGTTTTATTGAGAGCTTGGGAGAGACATATTTTTTGGCTTTCATCCCACTTTTCAGACATGGCATGATGTAAGTGACTGCTTTGAAGTGGAAGCAACTGTTCTTCAGAGAGAGAGAACTAAAGCAGCATTGTGGGAACTCTCTGTAGGGCCTGATCCAGATCCCTGCCTGAGCAGGGAACCATGGGCACCTTCTTCAGGATGTGTTGGGAGGGCTCACCTGAGCAGCACAAAGCAAGAGTAGACCTGCCCTTTCCAAAACTTCTTGCTCTCTTTAGATATTCACAGAATCATAGAATGGGTATGGTTGGAAGGGACCACTGGAGATCACCCAGTCCACCCTCCCGGGTCAGGCACGGTACCTGCTTGGCATGTCTGGAGGGGACAGTTGTTGCCTGGGGTTTGTTTTTATTAATTCCGTGTAGGCTTTGGACCATGGACTCAGTGTGCAAACTTCTCTGTTGCTTTGTCCTCCCTGAGATTTCCAGTAGAATTGGATCAAGGGAAAATCATCCACTTCTATGCTAAAGAGAAGGCTGCAGGCAACTCGATTAACGAAAGTAATGTGGTTCAGTGGCAAAATTAGGAGGAGGACCCAGAAACTGCCAGGGACAACCCTCACAAAGATTGAGGCTTTCACTTGAGGCCATGTGCATGTTTTTTCCCACTGACTTTGGATTCAGCAGGTCTTTCTGGAGGACTTTCTTTTACGTCTGGAAGCCAGGCAGCTGTTTTCTGTCCTCCTCCTGAAAACATCCAACCCTTGGTCAATCACTGTGTCCCTGCTGCAGGAGCTGCAGGGAGAGCTGAGCCTGTGTGCAGGAAGAAGGTCTAATTAACAAAATCTCCACTCCAAGAATTTGCTATTTTCGGGGCACTTCTTCTCCACCTGCCAAGCTGTGCTAATGTTAGCAGTGCATGGCGAGAGGAGTTTTCAAACAAGTGCTGGAAACAACCCAAACCCTGTCCCTGAACAAAACACTGCCAGCTCCCAAAAGACTTGTGTGACAGACAGGGAGCCCTGTAGCTGTCAGCTCCTCAGGCCTTTGGGGGGCTGCTTATTATTTTTGAATACTTTACTTCTCTGGCAGTTCTTCTGGCAGTGTCATCTGTACAAGCAAAAAATAAGGGTCTTAGCACAGCTGCCTTTTTTCTTGATATAAACAGGGTAACTAGAACTTCTGCTGTTGTTGTAATGATAATAATCTGCATTTTATTTACATTTTGTGGGAATAGAAGTATATCTTAGCAGAAAGGTGTGTCCTGGGTCTCAGCATGTGTAATTGGTGCCTTTTCCAAAGCAAATGAGAGGTGAAAGTATTGAGAACTCATCAGAGGCAGAGCAAGGGCTGCAGCACAGCCTTTCCCTCCCCAGTTTCCTCACTCACACTCAAATCAGTGACATTTCATGTGAGAAGGGCAAATAAATACAGGAAAATTATGTGGAGATGGAAGTTCAGGGAGGTGTGGAGAAGGAAGGATTGGGTGAATGAAGGTTTTATGAAGAGAATCACTGGCTGGGATTGCTTGACAGAATTATACTTCATTACGGATGCTTCACAGCCTTGATTTTCATATTTATTTGTGACTCTTCTTTTTTAAACCATGGGCTCTTTTGACATGAGAGCCATGCTGTGTAAAGCACTATTGATTAGAGTTTCTAATTTCATGCCATTACAGCATGACCATTGGGGAATGAAATGTATTTTATTTTTTTCCACCACAGCTATGCCAGCAGTGCTTGGGACGCAGCCATGGTGCAGGCTGGAAGCAGCAGGCATTTTCAGCCCAACATCTTTGCTGTTTGAGCCAAAAGGCGAGTTTGCCCAAGGTCTAAGCCTCAGCTCAGTATGTTGTTCCTGGAATTAGAACAAATCAGTGGCAAAGTGTATTTTGAGACCAGAGGTTTCCAAAATGATGGCTGACTTGGGGACTTTCCATTTTTCAGTCAGGCCTGCAAAAGGCCATTTTCCCCTCCATTTTTCCCCCCAATTTTTTCCCCACTTGCAGTCATACCTGCTGTCTTTCCACCATCTCTGTCTGATGCTCAAAAGTTGCCATCACTAAAGGCATAGGACCACGGCGTCTGGTGTGAGCATGTAATGTACAGAATCCCCATTAGCTACAAGATGCAAGAAGGAACTGACTGTAAACCTGAGGAAGACCTGGCCCAGCCTTATTATAAATAGTTTTTTCCTCTCACATGCTGGATTTGGGCCCTTCTGGAATTTCCCAAGGAAAGGATTTGTGGACAGATAGGGGAGTTGGTGCATTAATAGCATCTCAGCCTGTTGGTGCTGCCTGGGGGCATCTTCTCCTTCCCTCTTCTTCCAGGTATCAGGGTTTTTGATCTGTCCCAAAACAATCTGTAAGAGGATTCCTTTAGCAAAAAAAAAAAAAATCACCACAAAGACTTATGCTATGGTGAGGTAAAGACAAAGACCCCAGGAAGATAAAGGCAGCCTCAGCCTGCAGCTGAGCTTGGCTCTAATGAGTTTCCCTCACGTTGTAACTAACATGGCTTGTCTTCCACTCTGGTGTTCCCTCTGAACAGTAGATATGCACTAGCTGTCCTGAACTAATGAAGCTTTCCAGCAGTGCAGACAAGCTCTAACGGAGCGGCTCCAGACATGTGAACCCTTTACAAATAGCCAGATGAGAGAAGAGTGAATGCTTGAAATCTTGTCAAAGGGGAACCAGCCGAGAAAGTTCTCTGACTTCTGCTTTTTTCCAGCAGCTCCTGACACTCGCCGGCGGGTGAGGAATTAGTGCAGCACAGCTGGAGCTGCTCAGAGGCTGCAGATGTGAATCCCAGAGCTCTTCCTACACGTACTTGAGTGATGGAGGTCCTCTGGCCAATTTTGGGCTTCTCCTGAGAGAAAACATCAATGTACTCTGACCAGGCTGAGAAAAACTGAGGGTTTGAGGAGGAAAATGGAACATCTTAATGCTGTGCATAGAATCATCAAGGTTGGAAGAAATCTACAGAGATCATCAAGTCCAACCATTAACCTGTCATTGCTGTAACTCCTAAACCCTAAACCCTATCTTCCACAGCCTGGTCCATAGGCCTCTTAAACACTTCCAGGAATGGTGACTCCACCACCTCCCTGGGCAATATTCCAGTGTCTGAACACCCTAACAGGGGAGACATTTTTCCTAATATGTCATCTGACTTTTCCCCGTCTCAGCTCAAGGCCATTCACTTTAGTCCTCTCCTTGCAGGCATGGCAGGAGAGACATCCTCCACCTCTCTAAAACCTGCTTTCAGGTAGTTGTAGAGACTACCTGAAGTCGTTGATGAGTTTTAATAGGAGGGTGTGCAGAAGACAGTCACACTGTCCTCAGAGATGCACAGTGAGAGGACAAGGGGCAACTGGCACAAATTTTGCATTGGTGGATGAGAAGCTCACTATGAGCTGCAGTGTGAGCTCACAGCCCAGAAAGCCAACTGAATCCTGGGCTGCATCCCAAGGAGTGTGGGCAGCAGGTCAAGGGAGGTGATCCTCCCCCTCTGCTCTGCTCTGGTGAGACCCACCTGGAATACTGCACACAGTTCTGGTGTCCTCAACATAAGAAGGACATGGAAGTCCAGAGGAGGCCATGAAGCTGATGACTGTAGCATGGTGAGCTCACAGCCCAGAAAGCCAACTGAATCCTGGGCTGCATCCCAAGGAGTGTGGGCAGCAGGTCAAGGGAGGTGATCCTCCCCCTCTGCTCTGCTCTGGTGAGACCCACCTGGAATACTGCACACAGTTCTGGTGTCCTCAACATAAGAAGGACATGGAAGTCCAGAGGAGGCCATGAAGCTGATGACTGTAGCATGTCCCTTATGAGGACAGGCTGAGAGGGGCTGTTCAGTTCAGCCTGGAGAAGAGAAGGTTCTGTGGACCCCTCATAGTAGCCTATCAGTATCTGAA
>NW_008676617.1:25776-29432 GCF_000695815.1 Acanthisitta chloris | reverse complement strand
GAGGGTGGTGAGACACTGGCACAGGTTGCCCAGGGAAATGGTGTCTGCCCCAACCCTGGCAGTGTTCAAAGTAAGGCTGGATGAGGCCCTGAGCAACCTGGTCTAGTGGGGAGGTGTCCCTGCACAGGGCAGGGGCCTGTGACTAGATGATCTCTAAGGTCCATTCCAACCCCAAAAATTCTAAGATTCTATGATTTCAGCATGGGAATATCTGATGAGATATGATGTCAAAAGTGTCCACCCTGAGGGTGGTTAAATGCCAGATAAGGGGCCCAGAGAGGCTGTAGAGTCTCCAGTGTTGTTCAAAACTCAGCTGGACAAGGCAAGCTGATAGGTTGACTCTGATTGTTCTGGAGTAATCTGCTTCCCAACAGCAGCTCCACCCTGAGAATAGGTTGGTGATGTCTCCTGGTTTCACTGTGGGATGTGAAATGGGTGTGAGATATTCAGTCTCCTTCACCTGATCAGGGGTGATAAGCCAACAACCCTTGGGGCACAGAGCAGGGCAACCTCTGGGAATGGATGTCAGGCAGCCAGGCTGGACAGGTCACTTTAGTACCCAACTGGCAACTGTGTTTTAATATTCAAAAAGCCATACAGTGAACAAAAGGCTTTTTGGCCTCAGCTGTAGCATCTCAGAGCCTCAATGGAGCCATTAGTCGTAGATGCCCCATTCCTGGAAGTGTTCAAGGCCAGGATGAAGCAACCTGGTCTACTGGAAGGTGTCCCTGCCCATATCTGGGGAGTGGAACTAGATGAGCTTTAAGGTCCCTTCCAAACCAAGCCATTCTGGTATTCTACGATGATTTTATGCTCCTTGTGCTGTTCTCATCACTTCACATGTATGGCCCTGCTCCAGTTCTCACTGCAACAACACAGAGGTGTCCAACAAGGCTCTGTCTGCCTCCTGCACAGCTTTGGCTTCATCCCCCACCTGCACACATCACATAGGCACTGCTGGTGATAATAGAGAGTTGCCATTGCTCACTGTCCACCTCCTGCCACTGCCTGGTGTCAGGCTTCCCCTGGGAGCCCCAGGCAGCTACCTGCAGAGCAGCCAAGGAGCCCTGGCAGGGGAGTGCTTGGCCCTTTCCCAGCACTCAGGTTTCAGTGTGATGCAATCCTGGGGCACTCCACACCTCCCTGCTGCCTGCCGAGTCCTGCAGCCTTCTGCCCGTGTGCTGATATTTATATACATTTCTAAATATCAGAGAAGTATTGCTGGGAGAGGAAACTGTGGAATGAATGACATGGACTTGCAGGCAGCAAAGGGAAAAAGGTAGTTGAGAGTTAGATTGCAGTAACTGTGCCAATACCCCCCGAGGAATGAAGCCTCCTGTGGGAATGGTGCCTTTGCCAGGAGATGAAATGAACTTCTTCAGCTTTAGCCCTGAGTAAACGCTGGTCCAGCTCATAAAACATCCTGGAGCACAGAACTGTTTACAGACTTTATTTGTCTTGAGCCTTGTGCTTTGTGAGATCAGACGCATTTTTATTACCCAGCTTTGTGCAATGTCATTCCAGAAACTATCACAAATGCCATGTGGATGTTTACCATAATGAGGAAATACATTACAGCCTGAAAGGATGGCAGTGTCTAATAGAAATATACTTCTGGAGCAGCTGCAGGCCAATCCCAAGGATAGGCTCTTCCTTGCTTCTTTTGACTCTGATTTTTACCTTCCTCTTAGCTAGAGCAATCCATACCCTGGTGCTCCCTGACACCCTGACTCACTCTCCCTGCAGCTGGATGCTCCCCACAGCTAGGACCAGGGCAGAGCCAAAGAGGCAGGACTTCCCTCTCTCCTCCAGTTTTGGGGAGCAGTTTCCTGTAGTGAATTAGAGCTATGGCTGAAGGGGAGAGCAGCAGTGATGCACAGCCAGCTAGCTTGGATTGTACATAAAATGGAGCTTGGTCAGCTTCCAGTATTGGAATTTAGCCTTTTATTTTCCAGGGAAGATGCAAGCAGTTTGTCTTTGGGATGCTGTAAAGGCACTTTAAGGAATATCATGTGGTCTGCTAATGCTGCAGAGAACCTCTTAAAAACTTAATTGCCTGTGTCACCAAATGAGAAGCGAGGAGTCCCTTGAAAGATCCTGTGTTTTGAAACCACACAGTCAGGTCTAAATACTTTCAAATGGTACATGCCTCTTTCCTCCTGCTGACAATAAGAGTAATTGCTGAGCACAGGATATGGGAGATTGGCTGAAATGTTTCAGCACTGTTTTCTTGTTCTCTGTGGTTTTCACAATACAAAAAGGCAGTGGCATTCTTGGCCTGTGACCAAACCAAAGGAGAGGAGACATAGAGATTTCAATAACAAAGTGACTCTATCAGTTTGGGAAGGTCTCCACTCCCATCCCAAATTCTCTTTGCCCCCTTCCTTGCCAGCTATTCACAATCTGCTGCACTAAAAAAGTGGATGAAGAAATTACACACTTACAGCTCTGTTTCAGTTTTGGCACAGGGCAGTCAGATCCCAGAGTCCTGGAGACCCCAGGGCTGCGTGGTCCCTGCACCACATCCAGGCACAGGGAAGCCGTGGTCCCTGCACCCCATCCAGGCACAGGGAAGCAGGGCACAGCCCCTAGCTGGAAGGACCAGACATTGAGCACTGGGATGAGTGATGTGACTGAAGCCCCAGAGCAATGGGGGCACTGGAATTCAGGACTCGTTGCCACCAGAACACACAGCCTCTGTAAAGCAGAAAAAAACATTCAAAACCCAAAGTCTGCTACCCACACCTTGGAAGAGAATGATCTTCATCAGGCATAGTTTCCATAGAAGAGAGGTCCTGGAGCTGAGAACCTGTCACTGGAGCCAAGAGAGTTTTGGCTGAGCAATGCCTTCCAGTCTGGCCCTGGCACATGCCATAGATGCAGCCTTGGTTCCTGCTACACATCTGTTGCCCACAGGGGTGACAGAGAGGGATGTTTCCTCATTTCCTCATTGCACTGACTGACCAACATCTCCATTAAATTCTGGGGAACAGGAGACCTCAAGAATTTCAGTTTGGTCACTCACCCATTGCTTTTATTTTGACCATAATATTTAGCACACAGGATTCTCACATCTCAGCCTGGCTGCAGCTAATGCAGGTATCTGCTCTTGGTGCATTTGTCCATTAAAGACCTGTTTCACTCTTGCATTTCCTGGTGTGGCCCATGATGCACCATAGTACATAACATAGCAAGATCCACTGTACCATGATGTGATGCCTGATACCTCAGAGGAGACACAGGCTAAACCTGACTGTGCTGCTGAGATGCTTCTTTTGCACCTGCTCTGAAAGCAGGAAAAAATGGGTGTGATCTATAGCTTTAGCAATTTTTATAAAAAATATTTTATCATTCTCAGGTTGGGGTTTTTTTGTGGGCAAGCAGATCCTCAAAGCACAGCAGATGTCTCAGACTTCAAGAGACAAGGGAACATTTCTCCCGGGTCCTCAGATGAAGCGAACTGGGCTTTGCTCCAGAAAACAGAAACGATTAATCCATCACTGAGCATGAACTTAAATGAGCTAATATTGGGTATTTTAGTTCTGATGTATGTGCTAAATGAAGTAATCATTCAGGGCATAAAAGTAATGGCTTTGGGAAGATGTTATAAAACACAGTGACTGAGGCATGTGGGGCTGGAGCAGCACTGGCACAGC
>NW_008676617.1:23646-25758 GCF_000695815.1 Acanthisitta chloris | reverse complement strand
AGCAGGAATTATAGAATCCTAGAATGGTCTGGGTTGAAAAGGATCTTAATGATCATCTTGTTCCAACCCCCTGCCAAGGGCAGGGACACCTTCCACTAGCCCAGGTTGCTCCAAGCCCCATCCAACCTGGCCTGGAACACTCCCAGGGATGGAACAGACACAGCTGCTCTGGGCAACCTGTGCCAGTGTCTCAGCACCCTCACAGTCATAGGAAGATGAGTGCACCAGGACTGATCTGCACGAGAATTTGCTGAGTATCCTCTGAGCACAGGATAAGTAAGTACTGCCTAGCCAAGACAGTTTCCAAAAGCAGTGCCAGTGTCTTGCCACATGCTGCCTGCTCTGGCCTCAGCAGACTTGTGCTGAAGATGCCTCTGCCTTGTGCTGTACATGCCAGGGTGAGTCCTTCTTTCCATTGTCTTGCAGCCTGGATGCTCTGCTCAGCAAGTACCACGAACCACAATTATACCCTTGAGCAAGAGACAGCAATTGCTATTTTATCATTGGGATTTTTTCCATGACTCTTGTACCCACCTGGAGTGAACAAACTGTTGCAAATTTCATCCAATTACACTAAGTTCAGTTGGACACACAGTGCCAAATGCTGTTCCAGGGGAGCGAGGGGCAGTCCCTTATCAGCTTGAGGCACTGTCATTCGTTAAGACATCATTTGCCTCTCACTAGTGGAGCTGAAGCACAAATCTATAGGATGTCACAATGAGGTGTGCTAATGAAAGATAGGCAGAGCAGGATTAACAAAAGGGTCCTCTCCACATTGTATCTGCCTCTTACTACTTTGCTCAGTCCCCATCTTTTATGTTCTCCTGAGGGAACATTTCAAAGGGGTGCTGGAAGTGAGGCCCACAAATCCAATTACTTGCTGATGTGGTTTGTGCCCAGAATGGCCCTGCACTGCTTACAGAAATGCCTGAGTGCAGCAGAGTAGAAAAAGGAAAATATTAGGCATACAGGGCTGTAAATAAGTCTCCCATCCATCCCTGCTGGCTGTTCTTGCTCTGGGCTAGGAAAATCTTTGATAACTAGTTTAGCACCTTTGCTCTCATGGTCCAGTTCAATCACCTCTGCCCTTCCAAATAGTCCAGTTAGGATCTTATTTTCACTAGGATTACTTGGTTGGTGTGCCAGAGGCTAAGTGAGAAAAAGAGCCCACTTGCTTCCCAGGGCTCCTTGGACTCCCTGGCTGCTTGGGGGGTCATCCTGCCTGCACCAAGCGCTGGAGAAGCGATGGCACATGCCCTCCATTAGCTCTTTGCCTTGCTCCAATGCCATCATGAGGATGTCTGGGGAGGAAAGCCAGAGCTAAAGGTTGTGGTCAGCTCCTTGACCTAATCAAGATGCCGCTGGGATTCAACGAAGTATCTTCATGACACAATGCTTCTTGGACTGGTGGTCTAAGGGCTGCATCTTATATCTTGTCCACCTATGAAGGAGACATTTTGTGACCTTCAAAACCACCTAAGTGTGGGCAGTTCAAAGATTTTCTAAGAGTAAGGAGAAGATGCTTCACAGCTGATCAATTTGGTCTCAGCCAGCATGGCTTCATGAGGGGAAAGTCCTGCTCGTCAAGGCTGATTTTGATCAACCTACCTAGTTGATCAAAGGAAGACAATTGATGGAATTTTTTAGATTTCAGCAAAGCTTTCAATAAAATCTCTCATAACATCCTTCTGGCAAACTGTCCAGCACACAGCTGGATAAACACACCATGAGATGGGTGAGCAACTGGTTCACGGGTCGGGTGCAAAGGGTTATAGTGAATGGGGTGGCATCAGACTGGCACCAGTCACTAGCAGATTCCAGGATCCCATCTTAGGGCCAGTGCTCTTCAATACCTTCTTATCTTCATTATCATCAATATCTTCAATATCTTCAGTACTTGGATGCAGGACTTGAAGGGATACTAAGCAAGTTTGCAGATGATAAAAAATTGGAAGGAGTTGTTGAGTCCCTTGACGGCAGAGAGGCCCTGCAGAGAGACATTGATAAACTAGAGGGCTGGGAATCACCAGCTGTATGAAGTTTAACAAGGGTAAGTGCTGGATTCTGCACCTGGGGTGGGGCAACCCTGGATGTACCTACAGACTAGGGAAA
>NW_008676617.1:6109-23612 GCF_000695815.1 Acanthisitta chloris | reverse complement strand
AGAGGCTGGAAAGTAGTGCTGGAAAGACACTTGAGGGTTCTCGTCCTTGGCAAGTTGAATATGATTTAGCAGAGGGACATCTGTGTCCTAAGGGGGTTTTCAGACACAGCATCACTGGCAGATGAGGGAGGGGATTGTCCTGTCCTGCTCTGTGCTGGTGCAGTCTCACCTTGAATGTTGTGTGCACTTTTGGGCACCACACTGTAAGATATATATATTGAGCTATTAGACAGGAGTCCAAAGGAGGGACATGAAGATGGTGAAGGACTTTGAAGGAAAGTCATATGAGGAGCAGCTGAGGACACTTGGTCTGTTCAGCCTGGAGAAGAGAAGACTAAGGGGGGACCTCATTCCTGCATACAACTTCCTCCCGAGGGGCAGTGCAGGGGCAGCTCTGAGCTCTGCTCTCTGGGACAGCGACAGGACCCAGGGAATGGCCCCAACTTACGCCCGAGGGGCAGTGCAGGGGCAGCTCTGAGCTCTGCTCTCTGGGACAGCGACAGGACCTGAGAGAATGATCTGAGGTTGTGTCAGAGAAGGTTTAGGTTAGATATTAGAAAGAGGTTCTTTCCCCTAGGGTGTTTGGGCACTGGAGCAGCTCCCCAGGGCAGTGATCATGGCCCCAAGCCTGACAGAGCTCAGGGAGTGTTTGGCCAATGCTCCCAGGCACAGGGTGGGTTGTTGGGGTGTCCTGTGCAAGGCTTGGGGTTGGAGTCAATGATCCCTTCCAATTCAGGATATTCTGTGAATCTGTGAATTTTGCAATGTATATACAACCACAGATCTTTATGGGGGAGGAGAGCAGGACATGCTTTTACCAATAGAGATCTACACACATGCACATATCCCAGTACCTAGCTCCAGTAAATAGACTGTGACTGGGAGTGTGACACAGACACAAGGACACTGGTATGAAGATGCTTTTGTCAGCAGCACGTTATTTACACATGGGGTAAGCTGGAGTGCCTCTGAAACTCTGAAGCCCAGTGCATGGAACTGGGCTGGACTTGACAAGTGCCATCTCTAAGCTTTCCCTGAAGCACCAGAGAAACCAGATGGTGGCAGCTTCTAGAACCAGCCTTCAGAAGTCACATCACTCATGGAGGAGCAGGGTGTCAGGGCACTGACACCAATTTTGTGTTTCTGCCAACCCTTCACACATTATTCTGTCTATAGTAAAGCTCTTGTTAGTATAGAAATGCCATAAAAATTCAAAACTGAAATCACTTTGCTGTGACCTGGCCATAGTCTGTCCTTTTAGGAGATGATGGCCAAGGCCCATGGTCCTCATGGAATACAGTATGTAGCACTGGAGAAGAGCTGAACCAGTTGACTCCTTGTGTTTTTAAATCCAGCCCCAAATCTGGCAGCAGAGAAGCTGTAGGAGGAAAACTTTCCATTTCTGTGCCACTGTCATTCTGGGCACACCTGGACCATGTGCACATGTGTGGTAGGTCCAGCTTGCCTGTCCTCCTCCCCTGGCTGGTGCCTTGCCAGCATGGCAGCAGTGGGGAAGTGTGAAGCCTCTGCTGGAACATGCACAGTAATAACATCTACTTATAACTTTTGCAAATTATTGGTAATGCAGTTTTCTTCCCTGCCCTGTGTGTATACATTACAGAAATGCATACATTAAATTTAGTCTATTCCTTGTGATTTCTACATCCCAGAGAGCAGCCAATACCTGTGGCACTGAAGACCCAAAATGCAGCTGAGAATCAGCTAGGCTAAAAACTCACCCACACAATACATCCCTGGAGCGAGTGAACTGGGCTCCTGAATGCATGGGGGAATCTTATTTCTATCTATCACCTGCTTTTATCCAATTATCTGGCTTTTCACCACCTATCATGTGTTTTCCTTCCCAGCATGCCTAGAAGAAGCACAACACCCAATTGCCCAGAGGAGAATTGCTGTAGAGACAGATGAAGTGATGTGACTAGGGTCACCCAAGGGCTGTGTCAGGGAAAGGAGCTGAAGCTGGGGCACTCCCAGCATAGACTCTGGATGTAATCGAAGGAAAAGGATTTCACAGCTGAAAAAGGACTCACTAAGTCCTTCCCTACCTCTGGAGCCAGCGAGACGAGCAGTGCAGCAGAAGACATATTTAATGTTTTCTCTTTCCAGGTCATCTGTGCAGTTTACTGGGAAAAGCAGGCAATGCCCACAGCTGGACCAGATGTTCAGCTGATTCCTTCATCTGCCTTTTTGGTTCCCACTCTTGTGTTGATACATATCAGTCCAGCCCTGCAAAACTGACTTTTGTTTTTACTACTCCCAGAAATACCATTTTCCAATGATTTTTCTATTTATAGAGCAGGTCAGACTGGCATGATCAGTGTCTCTGTTGTGGCCTGTAAGTGAGTTAGGGAGGTGTGTGGCAGAGTGACATGGCCAGAGCAGTGCCACCAGCACAGCAACAACCAAAAACTTTCAGGGTGTTCCCAGAAAGCACCTCAGGGTCTGTGAACTGGGGCAGATGCCTAAGTACATGTTTCCTTAAAGAGACTTTTCTAGAAAATCTGAAACTGAGCTTGAGCCAAAGTGCAGGAGATGATCATAGAATCCCACAATGGTTTGGGCCTGAAGGGACCTTAAAACCATCTAGTTTCACAGCCCTCCCATGGGCAGGAACACCTGCCACTAGACCAGGTCACCCAAACACCTAATCTTGCTTCAAACACTGTTAGAAAAAAGTCTCTTAGGCCAAAACTAGCTATTTTCCTGCACTCCAGTAAACCTGGCTGCTGTCTCCATCCTGGAGATGGCTTCATTCCACAAGATTTCTCAGCCCAGGCTCTCTGTGCCTCGAAAGCAATTGTTTGTGCTGCAGTTGGAAAATGTGTATCATCACAGTTGTCTTTTTTTTTTTCCACTGCAGAGTAATTAATCGATATTTCTCATGGAGGACAGTCAATTCTCATTACACAGGACTTCTACAAAGCTGGTTTGTTTGGGGTTTTTCATAGAAGTGGAGCATCCAAGAGACATTTTGTGCTCAGGCTGAGGTCTTTGCTTCACACTCACTTTGGGCTGAGAGAGTGTGAAGGCAGCACAGCAAATTTCACATTGCAGGAGGCAGCCACAGTTTCAGAACTGTCTGCTGGTGTAAAATGAATGGAGGTTTTTCTGCAAATTTTTCCATGCAGCTCTGTGCCATCTGCTGTGAGCCTGTGAGACAGTGCCAAGGACTGGGGAAGGAGCATGGCAGAGTGCAGGTTGCAGCCTTTTGTTAATGCAAGACCATAGAATCCCAGAGTGGTTGGGGTGGAAGGGACCTTAAAGCTCATCGAGTCCCACCCCCTGCCATGGGAAGAAACACCTTCCACCAGCCCAAGTTGCTCCAAGCCCCATCCAACCTAGCCTGGAACACTTCCAGGGATGAGGCAGCCACAGCTTCTTTGGGCAACCTGTGCCAGTGTCTCACCATCCTCATTGTAAAAAAACTTCTTCCTAATATCTAACCTAAACTGACTCTCTTTTAGTCTCAAACCATCACCCCTTGTCCTTGTCCCAACAGGTCCTGCTAAAAAGTCTGTTCCCTTCTTTCTTATAGACACCTTTAAGTACCCAAAGCCACAATAAGGTCTCCTTGGTCACTTCTCCAGGCTGAGCAGCCCCAATGTTTATGACCCTGTGCCAGCTGTGGAGTTAGGATGTCTCCTTCATCCCAGCACGAGGTGGCCAAGGATCACTGTCCCGACAGCAATCCCTGCTCCAGTGCACTGGCACAGGAACATTTTGCCTGTATAAATACCTGACCAGTCTCCATCTGATGAGGTGCACACTGCTCCCCTGCACAGGGGCAGCACGTGGGAACCAAATGCTGAGGAGCACCAACAGAACTGTATTAGAGTCTTCCATCAGGCTCACCACTTCCTTCCTGACTCTGTGTATTTTACTGTACAATCCAGTACTGGAAGTCATTATTATTACAAAGAATCACTAATTCAATAATGCCACTATCCTGCAGGAATAACACCCATACAATATTAATGCATTTCCCCCCTCGTATTCATTGCAGAACACAAAAGCTGCTCAGAGAATGCAGGAAGACTTAAGGCAAGGACACTGTTAGTGCCCATGCATTGCTCAGGCCCAATCGAAGCGCTGGAAATTCTGATTGCAAAGCACATTTTTGGATGCCATTCACAAAAATGAAATGAAGAAAAAAACCCCTAAAAGTTAAAACTTCAAATAAAAGTAGGAAAGCTGCCTGGCAGTGCATGATAACACAGCACTTTATTATTCCTCTTCAATTGTTTGACGTTTATGCCTGTGTTTAGCAAGTCTGTTCGTTATCATCCTCCCAATTAACAGAGACTTTTTTTCCGATTATTTTTGAAATTCTCATTTAATTAGCAATACAGCTGAGTCTCAAATGGCAGTTTTAAAAATATCCTTCTACCAATCAAGCAGCCAAATGGTCTTTCTGAGATACTTGCAGAATTGTAAACCTTCGTTTGTCTGTTAATTATCCCCCAGCTCAGATGATGGGAAAAGGAACACCTGACAATCAAGGGTTATTCACCGGATGCTTTCATTGAGCACGAGGTGGAAAAATACAGATTCCACTTATTAAAACCTTCTCATGGGCTTTTTTAAAAGTAGAGAATGGGATTTATCAGTCAATTTTCAGAATCCACACAGTAGAAGGAGAATTAAAATAATGGAGGACAAATAACAGAAAACAGGTGTGATAGGAGATGTTAGGCACTCTACAGGCACATAGCAAAATGGGAGGAAATACACTTATCAGACAATAAGGAAACAAAAAAAATATATACTCAACAGTAAAAGTCAGTGAATGGGCCCTCCTACTATACAGCTGGAGACCATTATGGTATTTAGCAATGAATACACAAATAAGCTTAAAATGCATATTTGCCATATATTGGTGGGTGTATGTAGTTTGGGGAGGGAAAAAAATCCCTTAATCTACCATTGAACTGCTTCCACTTTTGCAAGGGAATGTGGCAGCTTTCCAGGTCCTTGCTCTTCAGTTCTCCCTTTGCACTGTGCTCTGTACGACGCTGCCACTCTCCAGCTCCTCGGGGTGGGTGAGTGCATGGACTCATTGCTGCACCCAGCAGAAAAGGGATTGTGGTTAACTGGGTAAGGGGGAAATTCATATTTTCATCACATAGGGCTACAGGGAACAATACTAAAATTGAGACAAAAGGAAACAGAGTCATAGAATGGTTTGGGTTGGAAGAGACCTTAGAGATCATCCCTGGGCAGGGACAACGTCTTCTGTTTCAGGTTTTAAGCCTAATTCTAGCAGGAAATAAACAGACTTCTGCCCATGCCAGAGATGGGGTTTGGATACTGTTGCTGATATGCACATTCTGCCACTCTGGCTTTGCAGTGCTCCGGGTCTCATTTATGTCCCAACAGTCCCCTGAAGCCCAGACAGGTGGGAAGAAGGCAAGGGAAATACCAGTGTGGCCATTACAATCTCTGAAATGGACTTTGGGTTTGCAAGACCCCACCAGCCATCCTCACCAACTCTAACAAGCTCCAAGAGTCATAGAATCATAGAATCTTAATAAGTGAAGGGGTTGGAATGAACCTTAGAGATCATCCAGTGCCAACCTCCTGCCCTGAGCAGGGATGCCTTCCACTAGACCAGGTTGCTCAAGGTTTTATCCAACCTGGCTTTATTCAACCTGGCCTGGAACACTTCCAGGGATGGAGCAGCCACAGCTGCTCTGGGCAACCTGTGTCAGTGTCTCACCACTCTCAGAGGGAAAAATTCTTCCTGATATCTAATCTAAATTTCCCTCTTTCAATTTGTACCCATTACTCCTTGTCCTGTAACTGCAGTTCTTAACAAAGAAGAACAGCTTCCCTGTAGTCCCTTCAGATACTGGAAGGTTGCTATGAGGTCTCCACGCAACCTTCTCTTGGAAGAGCTTCCAAGTCAGTGTTTGGGGGACAGGAGAGGAGGTATGAACACCATCCAGGCATTAAAGGGGAGTAATGGCTTAGTCTGCTACTGCCAGATAAGTGGAGAGGATTCCTCAGAGAGTCACTTTGGATCTCCAGCTGCAGTTACACATTGTTATGAATCTCTATCAGTGCACTTGTAGTGCAGCTGGAGAGTATGTCTGACATTGCCTCCAGTGACCTTTTCAATATAGTCCAAGTGCTGCAGAGCTGGTCTTTCAAGAGGAATTCAAATCGAATTTACTCAGGCAGAAAGGATTGGCCCGAGGACAGCCCTGCTACTCACTTCACATTTCTCCTTGTCATTCTCATGGAAATTGCAATTCCTTATGCATGGTGCTTCTCCCTCCTGCTGCAAACATCTCCCTTCAAACACCAGGCCACCACCTTGCCTCTGACTGAGGGTTCAGGGTGGCCTGGCAGTGACACACCGACCAGTGTGGTGTTGGGCATTGCTGGGGGTGCTGGTGGCACCAGAAGTGGGAGGAGAAAGGTGTGAACTTGAACACAACCTGTTGAAAGGTCACGATGTGGCTGTGTGCACTAGCACCCCAAATTAGCTGCTGCATGTCAAGCACCCACTACCATCGTGTTAAAAGATGCAGCTCATTGCTATGGGATGGAAGAGCTGAGATTTTTGTAGACTTCAGGTGCAGGGAGAGAAATTCACAGGAGAGAAATTCACTGAGGGCTTTGCAAGGCAAGAGCAGCCAAGAAGCAACATTTGGGTGAGTAAAACTAATGGCCCTGGGGCGAGGACTCTACCCTTCTTGGGACAGTGTGTCTGTGTTTGGGAGGGAAAATGTTGGTGTTCTCATGTGCTTTCCTGGCACAATATGATTATTTCATACATGTTTGTATGAGGTGCTTTAAAATGTAATTTCTTTGATTAATTTGGTGTCTTGTATTTTCACTGTTTTGTTCTCTCCAATTTATGACAAAATTGAACAAAGTGGGTAACAAAATATAGCCCTGTCAGGCTCCTGTCTTCATGGATATAAAGAAAAATGTGAAACTGTCAGGCACACAAATGTGCCAAACCCCAAGGAAAATTATTACATTCTGCTTGACATTTACTTTAATTTTACAAAATTCTGTAATACCATTATAAATAATAATAATAAAAAGCAGCATGGAAATATTGTTAAGTGTATTTATTTTCATTTGCTAGCTTGGTGATTTATGGGTTTGGTTTATTTTCTTCTTTTCCCCTCTCTGCATCAGAAGAGAGAGTGAACACCTTGAGCTGGAGCACTGCTGCCTGCCCATCTGCAGCTGAGGGAGACAGGGTGGATAGGGTTGGGATATCCAAGGAAATGTGCCCACTCATACAAGAAGGGCAAAGTAACAGGGGACATCTCTGCTTCCAAAAGCTCTGCAAGTCTGTTGTTGAGCCCCTGCAAAGTGCTCTCTAAGGGACAGGTGACTGGGTCAGACCAGTAACTGCTAATGCCAATCCAAGAAAGGAGGTTTGTACCAGCTAAGGGTCTACTTGGGGATGATCCAGTGATGCTGTGTGGGAATGGGAGACAGACACCCTAATAAGTGTGGAAAGTGAGTAGTCTAATCCAAAGACCAGTCAAGAATGTAGAGAAAGAGTTGAGCCTGGAGAAGAAAGGCACAGTAGTGTGGAAAGCAGCACTCAACTTCCAAGAATGGGATGAGCAAAAGCTCTTTGAAAAAAACCACATGGGTAATGCTGAGGGCCTAATCCTGCTCGCCCTGCTGAGGTGAGCATTGCCTTCTGCCTTTCCCTTGAGATCAGGACTGGCTTTTTAGGCCATCCCAACCTTGAAGCTCCTGTGAAGAAGCACACATGCTATGAACTACAGCATACAGTTCTGAGTCAGGCAGCTCCTCTGTCTGGGGTTTTGGTGGAGCTCCAGAGGCCATCAGGGATTGTTCTCCCAAATCACTTCCTCCTGAAAATCTCACATGCTTCTCCCTGCCAAGCCTCAAAGTAGAGTCACACATCTAAGGAAATGGGAGAAGAAAACCACTTCAAGGCATCAAGGTGACTTTTTCTCTGACAGATGAAGGCAAAGAAAAGTGTATGAAAATAATTGATGGGATGTAGCAAACGGGGCTGGCATCATTTACATACTGAACTGACAGCCTGCACCATTCACAGGCCCTTTCCACTATAAATAATGCTTTATGGTGACACAAAAAAGCCCTATTTATCTCAGAAGTTAAAAAGGCACCATCTGAGTGGACAGCCAGCTGCTGGACTCCCCAGGAAAATGTTTATATAGGAGACATTGCATTAGATAAAGATATATAACCTGGCTGATACAGGCAAGGCTCTGTTAGTCTGTGAACTGTGGCACTCCAGGGATTTGGAGCCCATATTCATGATCCCTGTGCTCACCCCAAGGGCTGATGCATTGCCTAGGACAGATCTAACCCACAGCCCCCTGAATTCTGAAAACCTCAAAGGGCTTTGAGTGGTCAATATTTGTTACCTTTCCCCTTGACATCCCCATTGTCTCTCATTTCCAAGGTGCTTGGGTCTCTTTAACAGCCTCCAGCTGTGCTGAATTTGGGGGGAGAGTGCTCCAGCTGCTCCACCCTGAACTCCCTGATGCTCACAGAAAACAGCCCTCACTTGTTCTGGTTAAAAGATGCTCAGTATAGGTAGCCATGCTTTGGTAATCTGGTTTGTTGTGGCAAGAGTGGGTTGGGATATCCAGAGAGTTAGTGCCCAAGAACAGATGGGGCTGGTGACTTTTGCAGCCAAGCAAGAATGCAGGAGCAAGTCCTTGTACAGCTCTCACCTACCTGGTACCTGCTGGGGAGATGCACCACAGCCATTGTGTCACACAGGAGTTTGTCATAGCATTGGTCCTCTAAGTCCAAGGTAAGCCTTCGTGTCCTTGGATCACTGAGCTAGTGGGAACAGGCTTTGTTGAAGGAAAAGGATTCTTCTAGAGGAAAAGACTTTTCCTGTTGGGTGAGAGGTTTTGCTGAGTTTGATTCTTCCTTCCAGCTTCTAAGGCTTAATCTGTCCCCTCTGTGAGGGATGGATGCTCTTGGGGGCTAAATTCTGGGGAAGCAGGGAGGCTCTAGTCATCCCAAACAAGCTCTTCCCTGGGGTTTCCAGCAGCCTGTGCTGCCAAAGGCCATGCTGGTTCAATGGCCAGCAAACCTGGACCCCCTCCATGTGTGTTGTCAAGTCAGTAGCACTACTCCTTCATGCAGCACCATCCATCTCCCCTCCCTCTGTGAGCACAGGGCTGTGCTCTGCCAGCCAGCAGGTTTCTGCTCAACCTCTCCTTTATAAAGCCCTTCTGGGAAGTGAAATGTGCCTCCTGCTCAGGAAAAGGCGTTATAATGGGCAGGTACCTATGGAGGAAGATGGATCACCGAGTCAGAAATCAATCGAGAGGTTGTGATGGCATCATAAATCAGGGGATGCTGAGCGTTAAAGAAACCCAACACTTGATTTATAACTTGGCACAAGCCATTTGTCGCCAGCCAAGATTTTCAGAAAGAGAAACATTTTTGTAAGCTTAATTTAACATTATTTTTTTCCACCGTGCTAAGTGTTTCTGTAGGGCTTATTCCCCCCCCCTCCCCTCCCCCAGATAAAACTCAATTTACAGATAAAAGAAGCCAAACGACATTGGAAGATTTTGTTTCCTTTGAAATGCTTGATGGGTTTGAGCTCTCTTTTCCTTAATCCAGGGTCATTCTTCTCTTGGTCTAGACTCCTTCCTGATGCCTTTTAATATTGAGCCTCACTGGGAGTTGGAGGCTTTTGCTGGTGCAAATCCAGCTCACACTGCTGCAAACTATTATCAGTTAATCACTGGTCTGCTGCTGATGTGAAGCTCATTTTGGTATCAGCAGCAGGTAGGCTGCTGCCTCACCTAAACCTGCCTCTGCCCTCCCAGTCAGGTGTCTCTGGGGTGGCTGCAGGAAAGGCCAAGCAATTAGCTGTAGTAACAAGGGCAATGGGATTTACCCATAGCTGCAGTGGCTCAGGGAGGGAATGAGTTTGTTCTGCTGCTGCTGGATTGCTTTGGGTGCCTTAAACCAATGTGGGAAGCACAAAGGATGGAAGCTGCTCTGGAGTTTTCTGTCTGCATTGGACACACTGTGCTTGTATACAGCTTGTATGATGGATGTGTGCCTGGGACACCCTGAGATGTGTATTCCTGACTGAGGGGACCAGACACAATTCCTCAACTGCCTGTTGGTATTTCTGGGAAGGCTGAGGGTTTGCCAGCTGGTCCCATGGCAAAGGGAATGAAGGGAACTCTGCTGTTCGTGCCTGGTAATGGAGAGCTGTAAGGAGCCCCCCAAAACCACCTCTACTGAGGTGCAGAGCAGGCCCAGGGCCAACACCTTATTGTTGTAGGTTGTGTATCTTGTGTGTAGGTTGCTATTGGCAGGTGTTTGCAGAAAACCAATTCCTGCCTGAGGGAGGGAGAGGCACTGTGCTCAGCTCCTCAGGGAAGAGCTGAGCTGAGGGGGCTATGTCAAGGGGATTGGATTCAAAGCTGAAGAAAACTCTTTCTCTGGGTCCCGCTTTGAGTTTGAGTGTTTTCCCTGTCACTTTGACTTTCTCTGACTCAGTTCAGACTTGCTGAGAAATCTGCAAAGCTCAGGGAAGCTCTTTGGCAAAGCTGATGTACCTTTTGCCTGGTTTCAGATTTCATGTGAACAAACACCCAGCCCTCTCATCTGCATGGGTCTTGTTTCAGCTGGGTTAAACACCAGTTTGTACAGGCCAGAACCACAGGGTCACCTGGCACTTTCATTAGCACTATGTGCTCATTTGACAAGCATATAGCTGCTTGGTAATTGGAAATATTTGTCAGTGCATCATGCACAAGGCCATGGTGAGAGTGTGCTCAGTCCTGAGACTTGTCTCAGTTCTGTGTGTGGTTCTGGCAGATCCACTCCAGGCTGCAGAAAGATAACAAACAATAACCTTTTTATCCACAAAAGGATAAAAGGTGACACCCACCTCTGGTTCCTTTTCCCCATAGGAGAGTTTGGTTAACAATAATAATATGTTTATGGTGATGCATGAGGCCAAAGAGGTCCCCAGTGTGCTCTAAATTGCTGTCATGTTCTTGGGGAATATGGGTTTAGCTCTGTGTGGTGATGTTCAGAGTGAGCTCCTCTGTGGCAGAAGCCTGGAGCAGAATCAGGACAACCAGAGCATCCTTGTGGGTTTGCAAAGAGGTTCTGAACAAGGGGTTTAGCAAGACATCCTTGTGGGTTTGCAAAGAGGTTCTAAACAGAGGGTTTAGCAGGGCACCACTCCCCACACACAGAGCAGGTCTTTGACACACTTGGCACCTGCTGGGGGTGTAGGATAAGATGCTTCTGCTCCAGCAGCTGCAAGCTGCCCAGTGCTGTGCAGGGTGAGCAAGGCTGACCTGGAGTGGGGCCTGTGGGAGTCCTGCAGGAGCTTGGGAGATCTCCAATCCCAGCTTGCTTCACAGCTCTCCCATCCCTTGGTCCTTTCTGCCTCTAGGGATGCCCTTCCCCAGCCAGCACGGGGCTTTCATTTCTGCTGAAACAGATTGAGGGTCAAAAGGCTTTGGTGTCCCTCCCAGCCCAAGTCCTTCCCTCCTCCCTGCAGAAAAAGCCTTTTGAAGACAAAGGTGGTCTCTCTGTGCTGCAGAGCAGCCCTGGCTCTTGCGGTGGCAAAGGGAGAAGCCATCCATGTGCAGAGCTAGTTCCTTTCTTCCCTGCCCTTTGTGGAATCTTGGATGCTGCCAGGCCAGGTCACTGCAGCCTGACTTACTGTGCTGGTGCTTGGCAGCTTGAGGCTTGGTGGGCTCTGATTTCATTTTAAAGACCCCTTCTGCCTCCCCTTGCAATTGAAAGGCGAGCTTGTAGTGCAGAGAGGATCCTAAATGGGTCAGGCCAGCAGGAGGGCTCCAAAACAAACATCGTTAGAGCCAAACCACTGAACCATATAGCTGGAGCTGACAGTGCCTCTTTGCCTGCTGACTCTGACCACACAGGCATCGGCGTCTTAAAGCCACAGCCAGGAGAGGTTTAGACTGGATGTTAGGAACCATCTCTTTACCAAGAGGGTGGTCAAACACTGCTTCTGCCAGAGGTGGTCAATGCCCTAATCCTGTCAGTGTGCATGAGGTAGTTGGACAATGCCCTTAAGGACAGGGTCAGCTTTTGGCCAGCCCTGAAGTGGCCAGGCAACTGGACTACATAGTCATTGCAGGTCCCTTTCAAGTGAAAATTTCTGTTCTATTCTCTCTGCCTGTTGAGCTTTCCTCTCTGCCACATTGAGTCCCACAGAAGGTGACTCCACTTTAGGGTTTGAATTTTGGGGTTTTTGCTTGCAGATAGGCCCAGGAGAAGGGTATGGCAGCACCACACCAGTTGCTTTCCTTGCCCTTTGTTTTTTGGTGCATCTTCATGACTCTTGTTTGAGTTGTTCTCGTTGGCATCTCCTGGAGGGACATGCAATTGGGTCCTGCCACTCCACATCCTGCGCCGTGGGTACAGAGCCAGGGAGTGTGTCGATCCCCCAGCAAGAAGAAATAAAAAAATATGGAACTCAAATATCCTCCACTTACAAATGGTGCCTATGGTCCATTTAGTTTCATATACAAAAAGTAATATTGTTCATAGGCAAAATCCCGTGAGCCTCCCGGAATACAGAGAGGATTGGTGTTGCCTAGTTACCAGCAGTACACTGCCATGCTGAGATAAATCAATACAGCTCCAAATATTAAAGCCTTTAAAATAAAATCAAAGCCATGTCCATAATCCCCAGTGCTTCCTCTTTACCTTCCAACAAACATGGCATGTGCTGGAGCCATGCAGGAGGCAGTGATGGACCCAGTTACTGCACAGGCAGCCCCTCTGTCCCTCCTTCCCTCCCCATTCCCTTGATTAAAAGTGAGAATAGGCTGTGCCATCCCAAAGGAGAGAGCAGGATGGATGGAGATGGACAGCAGAGCTTTGTAGTATGTGTGGAGGTGGGAGTGACTTCTAGCTGCTCCCCAGCTGTGTTATGGTGGTTATTTCCTGCTCTGAGCTCTGATGCTGTTGTGAGCCACTTTGAGTCCTGTCCTTCCTGTGTGAGCAAGTGTTCAGCCTCGGACAGACACGTGGTAGCAGCAGCTCTTGTCTTCTGAGGTTTGCCCTGGGTAAAATGCTGTGGGCTAGACCTGAGAGAAAGGACCACAGAGCCCTGAGCAGAGTCATGGCATGTCCTGGCCATTCTGTGCTACTTCTGCTGAGAAATGGGGAGGAGGGAAATCCCTGTAAAAAATACCAGAGCAGCCTCTTTCCCCAGGGAAGTGTTTCAGCTACCAAGATCCCTCTGTACCCCAGGGTGGATGTACAAGTGGGATGGTATTGTCCTTGGAGAGGAGGTTATGGAAGTTGATAACTTTAAATGTATAAGTCCCACTCTTAATTAAATAGACAAGTGAGGACATCACTTCCCAGAGATTGAAAGAGAACCAGCAAAGCACAGGAAAGAAGTAACCCT
This sequence comes from Acanthisitta chloris, assembly GCF_000695815.1. NCBI lineage: Eukaryota > Metazoa > Chordata > Aves > Passeriformes > Acanthisittidae > Acanthisitta > Acanthisitta chloris. The sequence continues at coordinate 10,177 of NW_008676617.1, read as the reverse complement.
CTTTGGCTTATTTACTAGAGTGAATAAAATCAGGGGAAATGGTGATTGACCTAAGTTGTTTATATAAATTAATTTGCTGAGACTGATTTTTCTCACAGATACAGAATGGCCTGGGAAGGTCTTGCCCTGGAGTCGAATGTTGGCAATGTCCTGTGCCTGTAGGAGTGGAGTGGGCTGCCTGGATCGGGTCTCAGGGCTTGGTAATCCTGCAGAACCAGAGCTCAGGTTCTGAAATGCAAATTTAAAACAATCCAGAGACCTTGGTGCATGGGCACAGTGCTGAGATAAGTCACTTACTGGCGCCTGAGAGTGGGTTAAGCTGTCTATATAGACACAGCCCTCAGAATTTGTGTGACAGTAATACCTAGAGAAATCTGCCAGGATTAGATCACTTATATTAGATTTGGTAGATAGGCATGTACAGCCTCCTCTCCCAAAAGATTGTAATGTAAGTAGACAAGTCAAAATAGTGGTGAGAAAAAAAGGCTGTAACCTTACTCCAGCTTGTAGAAGGCAAACTAGAGCAGAGTGAGGTTCAGTCACTCGCCCACAGGGATAAAAAAAAATAATGTGTAGCTGAGCTGGGAACTGAACCCAGATTTTCTAAATTACAGCCCCAGTGAGTGCTGGAAGTGCCAGGACTCGCTGGGGATGCTGAGTTGATCCTTGGCTGGCACTGATCCTGCAGTCCCCACAGCTGCTGGGCTGGGACAGCTGGGGACAAAGGACCAGCCCTGGCAGTGTGTCAGTACCTGTGCTCAGCACCTCACAGGATGTGTCAGAGCAGGTGCTGTTCTCAGGCAGCTTCACAGTGCCAGTGAGGAGGTGGCACTTCCACACTTCTTGGCATGGAGGAGGGACTATGGACTCATCTGCATGCTCCCTGCCTGCAACAACTCACAGAGGAGATATTTTTGAGGACTAGGGGTAACATGGAGGGCAAACATGCCTGATGGGGGGAGCAAGGCAAGGCTGGAGGATGGTTTGGAGGTATCTGCTATGGTTCATGCACCAAGATGCCCTTCACAGGAGCCAACCTCACCCCACCACTGAAAGCAGAGTTGGAGAGTAGGATTTGCCCAGACTGAGCTTGCTGTCATAGGTGACCCTGCACCTACCTGCCTTGGTGGTCCAGCCCTGATGGGTGATGGCATGGGCTCGTGGCATGCTCTGGCATGAGCAGCACTCCTGAGATGCTGCTGGAAGCCAAGATCTGGCAAATTTCCAGGCTCACAGAGAAATCGCATGCTTTCATCGTTCCTTGCTTCCTCCCAGGGCCCTGGGAGATCACAGGCAATCAGGAGACTCTTGGCAGGATGGGAATAGCCACAAATAAGGTTTCCCTTTTTCCCTACTGAGCATCAGCATCTCCCTACATTTTACTTGCAGCAAACAGCCCAGAGGTACCTCCAGCCATGAGGTATCTCAGTTGATCTGAAAGGGACACTGAGGCTTCTCTTGATCCTGGAGGATTTTTATTATAGGGCCAGTAAGAGAAGAGGGAGAGATGAGGCTCTGGGAAACCTTGGTTTAGTGGGCTGTTTCCTTGCTGCTCATTTGTCTCCCCTCAGTGAAACAGAATATTCAGAATTGCCAAATTCTTGTGGTTTTCCCCAGCTCTATGGCTGCTTGGAAAGCATGGATTTCCTTTTTTTTTTCTTCAAGAAGTTTTAAAAAACAATCTCCTCTTTGTTTTCCTTTCTACTAAAAACATTAGAAAACTGGAAAATTGGCAGTCTCTGGCTGTAATCCACACCAGCTGACATTTAGTGGATATACTTTTCCTTCCACTTTTTCCCTGTGTCAAACAGAGCAGCAGCACACACCTTTTAGAAGAAACCAGCTTATAATACAGATTGTATGACACTAAAAGGAGAGGAGAATCAGTAAAATGGGCAGACATGCACAGCTGACCATGCTGTGATCCTCATTCCAAGAGAAGGAAGTGTTCAAAGCCAGGCTGGACAGGGCTCAGAGCAACCTGGGCTAGTGGAAGGTGCCCCTGCCCATGGCAGGGGTGGAATAAGATCATCTCTAAGGTTCCTTCCAATTCAATTTAAATCATGCTGTGATTCTATGTACACTTTAATTGATTTGGTTGGGTTATGGTTAAGTCTCCAGAGACCTTTTATTTTCCTTTTCACCTGCTCCATGAAAAGCCAGTCTGGTAGAGACCTATTTGGAGAGAATTGCCAGGCAGAAGAATTCAGGTGATGGTTGTCCAAACTGAGGTGAGAGAACACATTTGCAGAGGGAGCAGTCAGTGAGGATTAGCAGGCAGCAGCGTGGGATGTGAGTGGAGGAATGATTACAGGCTGATAAAGACAGATGTAAGACATAAACAGCTGAAATTTGACTTAAATATTTATAAGAACCCAAGGCTCTCTTACAAATGTTATGTTTGGGAAGGAGATAGAGTGATTTATAGCTGCTGTTTACACTTCGCTTCCATTGCTCCACGCTCTGAGCTAACCTGGTTGTCCCACAGTCAAGGTGTAATTTTAGGTCACAGAAACATTGCACAGCACACAGTGCTGTCCTGGAGGAGCTGTTGTGTGAGCAACTTTGAGCCCCTCGGCTCACCCAGCTGTGTGGGCTGGAGCACCTCTGCTCTGGAGCCAGGCTGGGAGAGCTGGGGGTGTTCAGCCTGGAGAAGAGAAGGCTCCAGGGAGACCTTAGAGCCCCTTCCACTGCCTAGAGGGGCTCCAAGAGAGCTGCAGAGGGACTTGGGACAAGGGCCTGGAGGGACAGGAGAAAGGGAAATGGCTTTACACTGCCAGAGGCCAGGGATAGATTGGATATTAGGAAGGAATTCTCTGTGAGGTGCTGAGGCACTGGCAGAGGTTGTCCAGAGAAGCTGTGGCTGCTCCATCCCTGGAGGTGTTCAAAGTCAGGCTGGGTGAGGCTTGGAGCAGTCTGGGCTGGTGGAAGGTGTCCCTGCCCATGGCAGGGAGCTTGGAAGTGGATGAGCTTTAAGGTCCCTTCCAACCCCAACCATTCTGTGACCCTGTGGTCCCTCTGCTGCCCATCCAGCTCAGTGGGGCTGTGCCCATCAGGGGCTGGGGAGGGTTACACTATGTTTCACTAGGAGCCTTGGCTGTGTTTGCTGACACCACTTACAGTTTCATAGTGCTGTAATAGCAGGTTGTAGCCTGGAATACTCATGTGGCTGAAGGTTGGAAAGGTGCCTCCATCCCACCCACTCTTCTCTTGTGTGTCCTGCTATAGCCTAGGGCAGCTGTGATGTGAGGGGACTTACAATGGCTCATTGCTTCCAACCAGATGAGTGTAAGGAGAACCTTCATTCCAGTTTCTTCTAGCAGGGCAGGACACAGCACAGAGGTGCTGGGACCAGAGGAGGTGGAGCTGGTGGCATCAGGACCAGATGGGACAACAGGCAGGTTTAGCAGAAAGGAGCAAAATGGGCACAGAGCTGGTAGGAAGGACATGAGGGACAAAAAACTTTGGGGGGGACAGGACTGTGCTGCCCAAACTGGTCACAAAGTGTGGGGGGACAAGCACCAGGCAGGGAGATGGGATGGGTGAGGATGAAGACTTGCTGATTCCTACAGTCCTGAGGTCTGTTCACCTCACAAAACGTTTGTAGTGGCAAACACCACCCCACTGCAGCTGAAACTACAGCTCAGAGCACAGGTTTGTCCCCACACCCCCTTGGTGGCTGCAGAGTCCCCACACCTTTGGGCTATATGTGTGTGGGCTGTGACCTCCAAAGACAAAAGCTCCAGCTTGCTAAACAGGGGAGAAAGAGCTGCTGCTATTAATTATTAATGAAATCTCACACACAGCATTACAGACACAGGCAATTCTTTTTGGCAAGTGTAATGAAAAAATTAATTGAATAATCATTCCGTGTAAATAGATTTAGATAAGCTTCTCTTTTTTTTTATCGGGCTTTTTTTTTTTTCTTCCTTCCCCTCCTTCTCTCTCCCCCTCACACCTTCCACTTTTCAGCAGAGAAACATTGTGATTTATTGCTCGGAATATTGTTATAATTCAGAGCATCCTGTGGTGAGCAGTGGCTGTACTGGCTGGGCCACCAGGTCCCTT
>NW_008676617.1:0-6050 GCF_000695815.1 Acanthisitta chloris | reverse complement strand
AAAAAAAAAAAAAAAAAAAGGCTGTTACAATTTACTGCTGTTAGGAACACTTCAAAAGAAACTGAAATGGTTGATTTATAGGGTGTTGTTTTGTTAATGGTTTAGAGGGCCTGATCCTGTTAATGTCCATGAGTCCTTCCATGTCTCTAAGGGGTAGGACCCTGCTGGGTGTCCCTGGGAGCTCGGGGGAGACCCTGGCCAGGCTCCAGCTGTGTTTGGGACTGTGTGGCTGAGGAACAACCTCCTGCCCTACTGCAATCACCTGGCATGTGTGAGATGCTGCTCTTGGCACTGCTGTTACCACTCCTACCACGACTCACAGTAACATTCCAGGAGCTGAAGGGGCTCCAGGGAAGCTGCAAATGGACTCTGGGTTAGGAACTGCAGGGACAGGACAAGGGGGAATGGGGAGAAATTGAAAGAGGGAAATTTAGATTAGATATCAGGAAGGAGGTTTCCCTGTGAGGGTGGTGAGACACTGGCACAGGTTGCCCAGGGAGGCTGTGGCTGCCCCAACTCAAGGCAAGGCCAGGTTGGATGAGCCTTGAGCAACCTGCTCTGGTGGGAAGTGTCCCTGCTCAGGGCAGAGGGTTGGGACTAGATGTAAGGTCCATTCCAACTCCTTAATGTACACACTATTAACATACATTTTATGTTCTCTGGGGTTGCTCAGGTGTCTGTCAACTTCATGTGTTAAACATTCATTGAAGCATGACAAGCCTGTCATATTTTCTTTGCTCTTCTCCCTTGATGGACTTTTCAGTTTTTCCCAAGGAATGAGCTTGTATGTGACTTTTGGGCAGCATTGGACATCCCTACAAGTTCCTTGAGGGCTACACTGCCAAGGGCTGTGGGAGGGATGTGGAGAAGCCAGGCTCAGTGCAGCCCTTCCCACTGAGGCTGCAAACCCCAAACTGAGGCAGGACCAAACCCCTGAATTCCTCTCACATGCCAGAGCCTGGGGCTGTGCTGTCTCCCATGAAAGCAGTAAAGAAACCCCTTGTTGTGCTGTCCTCCCATCAGAAGCAGCCTGGCTCCTTCTCTCTTCTGTGTCTCAGTGAAATATACTTGCCATTTAATTTAATCTTGAAGAATCTTCTTTGAGTTCTCCAGCTCTCACTCCCTACCATGGAATATTTATTAAGATAGAAACCTTTTTTTGCTTCCACCCATGAAACTTCTCAATTCTCATTATTCTGCAAAATGACATAACTTTAAGGAAGAACCAGGAAAGAATCTTTTCACAGGAATTTCTTATGGCTTTTAAAATTAGCCAACAAAAATAAACACCAAAATAATCAACCCCCCAAACCACCTTTCTCCCCTCCTCTGCAGGGCCCTGAGTGCTCACAGATGCACAGCAGCATCTCAGCAGAACTTCTCAATTCTCATTATTCTGCAAAATGACATAACTTTAAGGAAGAACCAGGAAAGAATCTTTTCACAGGAATTTCTTATGGCTTTTAAAATTAGCCAACAAAAATAAACACCAAAATAATCAACCCCCCAAACCACCTTTCTCCCCTCCTCTGCAGGGCCCTGAGTGCTCACAGATGCACAGCAGCATCTCAGCAGAACCACAGGGAAGGGACATGGGTTCATAGCAGGACACATCCACTTTCTGTATTTTGAAGCTTCAAATGGCCAAATTCCTCAAGCTGTGATCTGCTCTGTATTTAAGATGATGTAGACCAATTTTAACTCCAGCTCTGCAGACTTTCTAGGAGTCATATCAAGATGGTATTCCCTGGACACATATCACAGTTTGACCCTGTGTCTTTTTCAGCTCCCCATCTCACCTGACAGTGAGTTTCCAACTCTTATTGTTGTTCCCTACAGTTTACAATTATGTTCAAACAGTGTCTTATCATTAAATCAACCTACATGGAACCAGGTAGTTGTCTTGAAGAGAGACTGCTCTTATGCTTTTTCACACTTACTCAGCTGCTGCATCACTCTGTCTGCAAAACAACATGAGGGAGAAACAGAAATTATCTGTTGAAATGAAGCAAATGCCTTGTTGCTGCTTGCCATGCTGGGAGTTTCTGAGATTCTTTGGCTTTAAATACTACCTGAGTGTGAAACTGTCCCTTGAAATGACAAAGGAGCCCAGTTTATTGCTGCCTTGTCTAACCAAGCCGAATTTTGCAGACTGTGGACCCAAGGCAGCTCTGTTGGGTGTCAGAGATGAGAAATGGGAGTTGGCTCTTCCTCAGACTTGGCTTGCAGGTCTGGCTAAATACCTGTAACTCTTCTCTGGGGTATGTATTTCAATTGCCATCTATGTGTACAACTGTAACATAACTTGAGTCAAACCAAAACAATTAAGATTGTATCTCATTTGTGCTAATACACATCCCTGCCCACCCCTGCAGCCATCTGCTGAGCTGTAAAGAAGTTGCTTTGAGAGTTAAAGCAGCCTCAGTCACTCAATGAAGTTAATGACCAGTTGCCATTTCCCTCAAACTGCCTTTTCAGCGATTTATAACCTGGGTCTCCTAACTCACAGTGTGCTGAGGCTCAGTGTGTAATTGTCTGGTGTGATTCAGTCTAAAATCAACAAAGTTTAGTTGTTAGAGGGTCCCCCCCCTTTAAATACCCCTAGTGTTCAGGCCATCTCAGGCTCATTACCTGCTGGGATTTGGCTCAAATGCCAAATGTGGAAGGGGTGAAAGTCCTTGGCCCACAGCAAAACCACATTGTCTGCTGGGGCTGGTGCTCAGCAGAGTCCAAGAGTGGGTCCCCTTTGCACAATCCAAGTCCTGGGACTAATTTGTTCCAATTACACCAGTAACTCCAGATGAAAACCAGCAGAAACCCACCAGTATAAAACAGGGTCAAAGGCGAGATGACAGTCTGCTCCTACAGACATTGTCATTCCCCTTTCCACTGATGTTTTATTGCCCTCTCCCATAAATCAGGTCTTTCATGGTTTTCAAGGTTTGGTTCCATGTGGCTACCGTCTGCTGGAGTGTCCATTATCAGGTTTCAGGGCTCTATTTAAACCTTTAATTAAAAAAAAAAAAAAAAGAAAATACAGTGAGTAATCTGTAGACAATGTAACGTTGTTCCTTTTAGATTTTCTTTCTCTTTGCCCCCCCTCCCTTCCCCTCCTCCCTGCAAAAGAGCCATCTGAGCCTAATCCCTGTCTTCTGTATGGCCTGGCAGCCATTCAGGACTGCTCTTACTGGGTTTTTATGGAATTTGGTCACTTCCAGCTTCAGACAGCCCAAGTCTCCCAGGACATGCAGCATAGGCAAGGGAGGGCTGAGCCAGGCAGATGTGTATTCCACCCACAGGAGATTGATGTCTTTGAGATTTAAGTCTCACATATCCCCAGGAAAGGACTGTGGGAAAGGAGCATTCTGTGGGGAAAGGGAAGGCCTCAAAGGTTTTCTGCTGAGCAAAGCCTTTTTCTCATGGCAGGAGTGACCCTCACCATGTTGTTGTCATTCCTGCCTACCTCATCCTTCTGAAAGGTCGTTATGGACAATACCCCAAATCCAGGCAATGTTTGCAAAAGCACCTGGCTCCTGCCTGTGCTGCTGGAGAGAGCTTTTTTGTTTGGAAAGAGTTTAAAGGCTGTCATCACCTGGACATTGCTGGGAGGGCTTGGGGTTTTTTCTAACATCCAAGTTACAAATGGCCAGGATCCTCCAAAATGAGCTCAAGGTCTGGTTCAAAAATACCAGAGGGAGGTTATATCCACTTCCTTTTAGGATTCTGGGTTAGGTGAATTTTGCTGTTTCCCAGTCTTGCCAGTCCTCAAACTGATCTGTAGCTTCAAGTCTCTAAATGCATGTTGTTGAATAGTTTTCTTGAGACTCTGTGTTTCTATTTTCTCTGTCATAAATTAAGTATATTGGCCCATCTCATGGGTCTGTGCTGTGGAAGATTGATTAAAATCTTCACACCAAAATCACTGGACTTGTGCAAGGTATTTCTATGAAGGCAGCGAGAATCAGGTCCTTACCTGGCCAAAGGCTCTTTTGCTTTGTTGGAGTCAGTGGGTTTGTCACTTAAAAAAATCAAGCAACAAAACAATCAATGGCAAGAAAACCCAGAAATGCTGAATCTGAAGTGAGCATGAGAAACTCCTTGATATAAGCACGGAAAAGTGCAGGAGCTAGTCCTTCCTCCTCACTCCTTCCCAGTGCCCAAAGCCCTGTGCTTTCCCAGGAGCCTCCAAGGTGAGGCAGAGGACACTGCAGCTGAAGTGGCACATCATTTTCCCAAGGTTGTTTATTTATCAGACATCTGCCTCTGATATAATTAATGTCACCCTCTGCCCATGCTGCTGCAGAGGAAGGGGCTCAGTCACCTGCTGGGGAGTGTATAATGGCACAAGTGGATCACTGTTCCCCTTCATGGTGGGTTCTCTGGGGGATGCTGAGCTGTGTGGGCAGCCTGGTCCCACATACATGTTGCTGTTGTTGTCTTCTCATGAGAGTGTCTCAGAGGTGATTGGCAGTTCATGGTGCAACATGAAGTGCAGATGCTGTTCCAAGAGAAATGCTGGCAAAGTCTGTCTCAGCAAGGGTGAGAACAGCCTCGGATCATCTTGCATTGACTCTGCTGTAGCTCAAGTCATTTCCAGGGTCCCTCCAGCCCTGCAGCCCTCTGTGATGTTGTGTAAAAGAAACCAGGATGAGCTCAGTATACAGATATGAAATGTTGGTGCTGGAGACATGGGAAACCTGAGCTGCAGCTGCTGTTGGCCATGGCCAAGTCACGGTGCTGTGTGGTGGGGAGTTGCCAGTGGCAGGAGGTGCTGCAGAGTTTGTGACCCTGCAGCCTGTTCCCAAGGAGGTTTATGAGATCTGGGAGTAACTACAGGGTGTTTAAAAGTGGAACTCGAGAGCCAAATGTGGCTGTTGTGGTTCTGACAGTGGACAAAGTTCAGGTTACCTTTATGGACTAAGAGACGGGTGAGGGAGAAGTGAAAACGCCGAATCTCAATTGCATGGTGCGTCCTTCTCTCCGTTCTGTTGTTTGCATTGTTTGTTCAGTTTTTAGCAGTTCTATACTGAATTTGCCAGAAATTTCTTCATTCATCTCTGCAGGGGCAGTTGGGTAGTTTGGCAACTTATTTTCTGGTTTGCTTTAGGATTTTGCATTTTGGGGCTTCCCAAGGTCTTGTATTCCTTGCAGGAAGGTAGGGCTGTTGGTATTTTGCTAGCATAGCATGTAGGGCTCTCCCAGGTGATCCTGGGCAGCACTGCTAGGCACAGCAGGAGGGTGAGATGCAGACATGTGGCTCAGAGGCATCTGCTGGCAGGAAGGACACAATATTTCGTCTCCATTGATTCCTGGAGGGCCATCTCCCTGACACTGATGGGAGAGGTTTAGTTTCAAGTTAATCCAAACTTCAGATCAATTGGGTATGATCAATGAATTCAGGATAAACCACCTTGTAACAGCTGCAAGTTTGTTCACTGCACAACAAGATGAGCTTGTTTCAGCTGTTGGAGTGTGGGAAGCACTATGGATTTGGGGATGGGCATGGTGGGATCCCCCTAGGTCTGGCCTGGAGAGTTGAACCAAAGAGCTGTTACAGATGAGGCAGGCTGGTTTTCATAGTCATAGAATGGTTTGGATTGGAATGCACCTGAAAGACCATCGTCTCTTGCCCTGATGTCATCAACTTTTTGGCAGTTTTGTCATCATCTGACACTTTTTCCCAAATCTTATCTCCACATTTACACCACTCAGATAACTCATGAACCGTATGCGGATTTATAAACAATCCCTTACTGTAGCCGAATGCTAAAAGCTTCGGCAGATCTTTTTGAAGATCTATTCCTTTGACCTGTCGCTGCTGCATTTTGAAGATCTATTCCTTTGACCTGTCCCTTCTGCAAAAATGCAGTAAACAGGTCATATGCTGCTTGCCTTTCCATACCTAATTAGTCATCAGTGCTGTTGCAGCCCTTCGAGGTCTTGGCAGCACGGATCGGCCAGGCTCGTCTGGACGGTCACCTGGAGCTCCGGCGCCGCTATTTCTTGCACTTTGAGCCATCCCTGGCCGCGAAAAGGGACCCGAGCTCGAT
>NW_008676616.1:18879-36836 GCF_000695815.1 Acanthisitta chloris | reverse complement strand
CAGCAGAAGGTGTAGGTGCACAGGAGAGAACCTTTTTTGGGTCAGAGGAGATTAAATGCAGACAGATCCCTGCTAAGCACACCGTGCTTGTCACCATCCCTGAGACTCACACTCCATGCTGAAGGAAAGACAAAGTCAGTCTCACTCCCTCCACATCCACAAGTCACCTTGTGCAACCTGCTCATTTATCTCTCCAGCAAAGAAGCTAATTAACCAAGTCTCTGGGGCTCTAAGGTGTTAAGAAGTTTAAGCATCTCCTTATCAATGGGCAGTGCAGTCCGTGGATTTCGTATCGTGGTTCTCCAGTTGTTTGTTCCAATCTCTCCTCTCTGGTTTTTGGAGCTTTCTGTGCACAGTAAGAGATGAAGTAAGGAATGACCTATTTGGGAATATGCAGGTTCCAGCCTAAAAATAACCCACAGGAAACAGGATTAAGTTGTCAAGGTTAGCAGTGACTCAACTTTGGAGGATATCTGTGATTCTGCAGGAGGTTTGGGGGGAAAGAATGATTGGAAAGGGATGTCCCTGAGTCTGTGGGTTGGAATTTACTTTCCTGCCAGAGGATGCTCTGGTGAAAAGCTTTAACTCACTTTTACCTGCCAAGTCCTTCCACACCAACCTGGGAGGAGGAAATCATATTGCTAGAGGCTCTTGCTGCTGCCAGGCAGCTGGATGGAAATGCAGGATGTCCTCAACATCCATTTTCATGGCTTGTTTCTTCTGGGAGGGACCAAACCCTGCAGAACAAAGCAGGTGAACATTGCTCATCTGGCCCTGTCTTCTGGCAGAGGACCAGCACTGGGTGGTTCCTCTGCAATGGTTTTGTTGTCTCTGTGACTTGAGCACCTGAGAGCTCATCAGGCTTCTGTGCCTGTAAAGGTGTCTCATGTGCAGAAGTTGGCCTTGAAGTGCCCCCAGAGGAGGCACCAAGATGATGAGAGGGATGGAGAACCTCTGCTGTGAGGAAAGGCTGAAAGAATTGGGATTGTTCAGCCTGGAGAGGAGAAGTTGTGGGGTAGCTAATTGTGGCCTTGAAGTGCCTGAAGGAGCTGCATGAAAGATGGAGAGACACTATTCCAAGGGCCTGGAGGGACAGGACAAGGGGGAATGGCTTCAAATTGACAGAGGGAAGGGTTAGATGGGATACCGGGGGGAAATCCTTCCCTGGGAGGTGCTGAGACACTGGCACAGGTTGCCCAGAGCAGCTGTGGTTGTTCCATCCCTGGGAATGTTCCAGGCCAAGTTGGATGGATCTTGGAGCAACCTGAGACAGTGGAAGGTACCCATGGCAAGGGGTGGGCTGAGATGAACCTTCAGGTCCCTTCCCATCCAGACCATTCCAGGATTCGAAGTTATCCCCCAGCATTAGGCCTTGTGGGCAGCATCAATTTGCCATGATTAATCAGAGCTCTGGTGGGTTCTGAGATGAGAAGCCTCAGGGTGTCCTCACAGCCCCCACAGCTCAGGGCATGGTGTTTGTTAGCACATTAGCATTTCCCATTGTCCTGCTATTTTCTCTTGAAACCTGCTGCAGTTGCTCCTCTGTCTGAGCAGCTCTCTTTGATCCATACAACTGTGGGAAGCCTATTTTATTTTTTTTTTCTGGGACAGAATCCATCAGCAGCTTCAAAACATGTCTCATGGCATTGAGAGGCAGCTCAGAGCACCTGACACCTGCAGCTCTGCAAGCTGAGCTGCCTTCCCTATTTTTTCAGCCCTGTAGCTGTCACCAACTTGCATAAGGAATAAATCCCCATCCCTGTGGCACAGTCCAGCTTTGGCAGTCAAATGTGTTATGGATCTTTTGTGGGAATTTCATCTCCCCCTCAAGCTTCTCCTGGTGTTGGCAGCTGTACAGGCAAAGTGCTGAGCTGGGGCTGATGGGCCATTCCCCAGTTTCAGCATGACAATAATCGATGTGGCTTTGTCCTCAGCTGCTGGAGGATGTCACAATTCCTTAAACAGCCCAAAAAGCTCTTTGTGGTGTATGCTGAGCTGAGATCCAAGAGCTCCAGGCTCTGCTGGCAGCAGGATGTGTATTCCCTGTGTCCTCCCAGTGTCACCTGCCCCTGCTGAGGTGCCAGCAGTGATCCAGGCTCTGCTCAAAAGCATTTTGGATTCTGGAATTGTCTCCAGCCTTTGCCTCTCCTCTTCCCTGAGCAACTCAGACAGGATCCTCATCCCTGTCCTTCCCCCTCCACCTGGTCCTTCCCCCCTCCCCCGGTCCTTCCCTTTCACCTCATCCCTAGCTCAAGCCAACATCAGCCCCAGGAACAACAAAAAATTCCTCACTTCAGGGATTTGGAAATGCAGGTTTTTCCCCCAGTTTTTCCCACTTAATTCAGGCCCTATTTTTCATCTCATTCATATGAACTCAAACCTGATTTTCCCCACATTTTTTTCTCTCTTTTAACTCTTTCTCCAGGTGTAACTTGATAGTGCAGTGAGCAGAAACCTGACTGGAATGAGGGAGAGGGAGGGGAGCAGCAAGTGCCCTGATGGTGTAGGTGATGCTCATGGTGATGCTCAGCATGAGTAGCAGGAGCTGAGAGGTTTGAAGAGGAGCTCTAGGGATTTATGGTGTGAGTCAGTGTGGAATTCAGAATCAATGTTGGGGGTTTTTGCTCTCCCTGCCTTGAGAACGTTTCCCGATGGATAATCCACTTTCTTCCAGGAGCAAAACACAAAGGTAATATCTCCACTTTCTGCTTGTAGCCATCACTTGTGGCCACCCTGGCAACCCTGCCAATGGTTTGACCCAAGGAACTCAATTCAATCTGAACGATGTGGCCAAGTTTGTGTGCAACACTGGGTATCGCCTGGAAGGAGCAGCCCAGTCCCAGTGCTTGGCCAACGGCCAGTGGAGCAGCACCCTGCCTGCCTGCCGTGGTGAGTCCTCCCTCCCCGTGCATGTTGGGGTGCTCTGTGCCTTCCTCTGGGCTTCCTCTCAGCTCCTAGAATCCAGAAGTTCATGTAAAGCAAGTCTTGGAGTCCCTCAGGAAGTCCAAGGGGATGTTTGAGCCTCAAGGAGATGTTTGAGCTCCAAGGGTTGTTTGAGCCCCAAGTGGCATTTGAGCTCCAAGGAGATGTTTGAGCTCCAAGGGTTGTTTGAGCCCCAAGTGACATTTGAGCTCCAAGAGGATGTTTGAGCCCCAAGTGCTGTTTGAGCTCCAAGCAATGCTTGAGCTCCAAGGGCTGGTCTAAAACTCATGCAACAAAGCTGATTTTCCCCTTGGGCTTCTCTCCAGACTCTTAGTGGACTCTGCCCAGCTCTGCATCCTCCAAGACATTGAAGTGTGTGTTGTAAGTGGGGAGGACACAAGAAAAACACCAAGCCAGACTCTCCTCAGGTCACCCTAGAGCAGTTACCAGATCAACCACCACAGCTCTGAGCAGAATCTCTCCCCTCTAAGCTGCCCAACTTCCACTGGGATCAGTACTCAGGTTCACTTAGCCAATTCCCTCCTGTCCCTGCACTCCCTCCCTCTGTACTCCCTTAATCCATGAGCTCTGTCCACACTGTGGCTGTGTCAATCAAGGAATGAATGAATCCCAACTGGATGATACATGTCCCAGTTTGGGACCAGTTTTTTCCAACTGGATGATGTATGTCCTAGTTTGGGATCACTTATTCCCAACTGGGTGATGTATGTTCTAGTTTGGGATCAGGTTTTTTCCAACTGGATGTTATATGTCCTGGTTTGGGTTAAGTTATTTCCATCTGAATGATGTACAAACCAGTTTGGGATCAGTTATTCCCAATTGGATGATGTATAGCTCAGTTTGGGATAAGTTTTTTCCAACTGAATGATGTATGTCCTGGTTTGGGATCAGTTATTCCCAACTGGATGATGTATAGCTCAGTTTGGGATAGTTTTTTTCCGACTGAATGATGTATGTCCTGGTTTGGGATCAGTTATTCCCAACTGGATGATGTATAGCTCGGGATAGGATAAGTTTTTTCCAACTGAATGATGTATGTCCTGGTTTGGGATCAGTTATTCCCAACTGGATGATGTATAGCTCAGTTTAGTTTTTTTCCAACTGAATGATGTATGTCCTGGTTTGGGATCAGTTATTCCCACCTGGAACAGTCCCACTTTGGACCCAGAGATCCAAGCTGAGCTGCTGAGCCTCACATGGCCAGGCCAGAGCCTGAAAATTGCCTTTTTTTTTATTCCTTTCACTAAGGATTTGTTCTCTTCCCACCTAAAAAAAAAAAAAAACAAACCACAGCGGGGAAAAAAAAGAAAAAAACCCATTCAATTGTGGCATGTATGATTAGCCATTTCTCCCCGTTTCCCTGCTCCTCTTTGGAGACTCCTTTGTTCTCTGTTCCCCCCTTGAGTTGGCATTATTTTGTTGTTGTTTGTTTGCAGTTGTAAACTGTTCTGACCCTGGGCACCTGGAAAACAGCATCCGGCAAGTGCAGCCGAGTGGTCCTCACAGATTCAGCTTTGGAACAACTGTCTCTTATCAGTGCAGCCATGGATACTACCTGTTGGGTACCCATGTCCTAACCTGTCAGGGGGATGGCACTTGGGACCGTGCCCTCCCACAGTGTCTTTGTAAGTGCTTCAGCATCATCCCCACCTAGCCCAGGGTTCAGCCTCGGGGGAGGTTTGGCTTGCTTAGCTCCATGTGAGAATAAAGCAGTTGAGAATCCATGGGAATCCTTCCAGCAGCTTCAGGAGTATCAAGGTTCTGCCCACAGGAGAGAGAGTTGTGGTGTGAGGAGAAGAAATCCCATCGGAGGTGGTTTGTCTTTGTAGGGGAAAGGAGATCCTGCAGAGTTTTAGGGGTTCCAAGCAGCTCCAGGAAAATTTTTGCACGTGGAAAAGGGAGCACAAAGCCACCTAGGAAGGACCATGCAGCTGAGCTGAGTGAGGACACAGCCACTCATCCCCTCACTGCCACTCATCCCTGCAGCCTCAGGGCAGGGAGGTGACACTGAAGGAAACACAGACTGAGTTCATTCTGCTGCAAACAGGTGCTAAAGAGGTTCCTCACCCTCAGCTCAATGCTTATCCCTGTTTTTCCCAGTGTCCCAATCCCTTCTGTCACTGGGGTTGGAACTGGGAGGTTGTAGGGGATGGTTTGGCTTAAGGAGTGTTTCCAATAGTGTGGGAAGACACAAAATGCTCATGGTGGGTTTGGGTAAGACCCAGTGCAGCTCTCCAGGCAGTGTAGGGAGATGCCAGTGGTGATGTCCTGATGTCTTACACTGAGGGAAATCAAAGTCCAAAGTGTATTTCAGCTGCTTGTCCCTGAGCTGGAGGTGCAGACAGGAGCAAACCCCTGGCAGAACAACCCCCAGCACAGGCAGTTTGGCCTTTTGGACAGTAAATAGCTGCAATCCCATTCCCTGGCATAAATGGAGCTCCTGACATTTGAATTGCCTTAAGCTGTTCCAAAGCCATGGTTGTTGCTTTTTTTTTCGTTCTTTGTATCATCCCCCAGCACCTAGTCATGCCAAGGAGCTTTGGGCACGTTTCCTTTCCCTTTGCTAGCAGCATGTCACGTCCTGCATTGCAGCACCTTGCACTGGGGAATTGACAAGTGATGGCCCAAGTCACCACAACCTTGGGGACTCCAGGGGGGACTTATCTGCTCCAACCTTGGAGCTGATAGCCCAGACTCACTCAGCCCACAGCTCTCCTGCTGAGCCCAAGGGATCTCCTGCCTTAAAGTGCTGAGTGTGACTTGGAGAATTTGTGGGCACTCTGACACCTTTGGGAACTCAGGTCAGTTTTACACCTGGTGATGTGGATTCGTTGGGTCATAGTTTTAAGGTAAAGAGATTTTTTTTGTATGGGTTTGTTTGATGTGTGTTGGACTTTATTCAGAGGGTGTTGAGGCACTGGAATGGATTTCCCAGAGAAGCTGTGGCTGCTCCATCCCTGGGAGTGTTCCAGGCCAGGTTGGATGGGGCTTGGAGCAACCTGAGCTAGTAGAAGATGTTCCTGCTCATGGCAGGGGATGGAACTGGATGATCTTTAAGGTCCTTCCAACCCAAACCATTCTGTGATCCTATAACTCTCTAACATTCTGTGAAGAAAAGGAGCTCAAACAATCCCTTCTCTCTTGCCACCTGTGATTTCAGAGGAGATTTTGAAGCCTTTAAGGTCCTTTCCAACCCAAACCATTCCATGACTCTATGAACTTGTGTTCAGTGCTGAAACCCAAATCCCTTCCCAGGGGTTATAACCAGGCACCTAAAATTACTAGACACCTCTTAGAAAACAGTGAGAAACTGATGCCAGCCAAGCTTGGATTGGGGATGGTCTCTGGTGCCACTTTCTGAGGAGAGAATGAAGCAGAGCTGATCCCTCAGAGGGATGGGAGAGCAAGAATTCTATGATTCTGTTCTATGATGGGAGAGCAAGCCCAATAAGTGAAGTCCACAGGAGCAGAGCCTAAGGCAGCAGCAGGAACAGCCTTCAGTGGCCATAAATCCTTTCAAAACCTGTATTGCCACCAGGTCCAAGCTGAGCTGAGTCTGCTGGAGGAGCTGGTGCTAAATTGTTCTTTGCAGCCTCCCAAGTTTAAGCATTAGCTCTCAAAGCCCCGTGCAGTGTCCTTGGTTTCACTCACAGCTCTGCACCAGCATCTTTCACCACCCACGTGCCCAACCACACTCGTGCCCTGCTTTTTATTGCAGCATACATCATGTTTTTTCTACCTAATGCACTGGTATTTTTAGCCTCTAGCAGAGAGAGAGAAGATACCTGTTCCAGACTCTTCCCCTCCCAAAGCGAGTGGTGCGTGGCCCAACGGCCCAAGCTGTCTGACAGCCCCTGTCAGGGTGTTTGGCAGCAGCTTCCCTGGCTGCTCTCTAAAATAAACCTATTAATTATGGTTAGTGCAGGGGTTTGCAGGCAGTGCTCCAGCCAGGAGGGTTTGCTCAGGTGTGACGTGGCATCGATCACAGCTCGGTGGTGCGGGAGGCTCTGCAGGGAAATAGGGTTGAGAAGGGATGAGTTTTTCCAAGCCACCTGCAAAGTGCCTGGAAGGGTCAGGGCTTGGTGTTTAGGCACCAAACCTTGGCAGTTCTTGCAGAGATGAGCTCAGGAGGAGACCAATTCCAGGTCTGATGTGCTACACCTGCACCATGAGCCACCAGTGTTCTGTGGGCTCTGGGGTGGATCACAGTTTGGTTGGAAGGACCTTGAAGGTCATTGAATCCAACCTCTTCCAAGCCACATGCAAAATGCCTGGAAGGGTCAGGACTAGGTGCTTAGGCACCAAATCTTGGCAGTTCTTGCAGAGATGAGCTCAGAAGGAGAACAATTCCAGGTCTGATGTGCTACACCTGCACCATGAGCCACCAGTGCTTGGTGGGCTCTGGGGTAGATCACAGAATCATTTAGGTTGGAAAGACCTCAAAGAGGTCTAGTTGGACTAAATGATCCTCAAGAGTCCCTTCCAACTCTGTATATTTATGAAGATCATTGAATCCAACCTTTGAGCGATCACCACTTTGTGAACTAGGTGTCAACTCAACTAGATGAGTGTTCAAGCTGCCAAAATCCTGTGTAGTGACCTCAAACACAGCACTTTGTACCTGCTGCTTGTCTTTAAACAAATACAATCCCTTGAGGTCTTCAAGGCCAGGTTGGATGGGGCTTGAACCAACCTTAGTGGAAGGTTGGTCCATGGCAGGTGGGTTGGAACGAGATGTACTTTAAGGTTTCTTCCAACCCAAACCCCTTTGTGTTTCCCTCGTGGCTGAAGCTGTCGGACCTGTGTTTTGCAGTGGTGTCTTGTGGCCACCCTGGCTCCCCACCCCATGCCCAGATCTCAGGGGACAAGCACACTGTGGGCTCCGTGGTGAGGTACAGCTGCCTCGGCAAGAGGACACTGGTCGGCAACTCCACCCGCATGTGCCAACTGGACGGACGCTGGAGCGGCTCCCTGCCACACTGCTCAGGTCAGCTGCCCTGCCAGGGGGGCACGGGGCAAAAACACCTTCCTCTGGCCTTGGGGAGGGAGTCTGGGTCAGGAACTGCAGTATCATCCCAGTGCCACCCCCCAGTCATACCAGTATCACCGCAGGGATGGGGAGAAATTGAAAGAGGGAGATGAGATACTAGGAGGAAGGGTTTTTTTGCTGTGAGGGTGGTGAGACACTGGCACAGGTTGCCCAAGGAGGCTGTGGCTGCCCCAACCCTGGCAGTGTTCAAAGCCAAGTTGAGCAGCAACCGGGTTTAGTGGGAGGTGTCTCTGCCCATGGAGTTGGGGCTGGATGATCTCTAAGCTCCATTCCAGCCCCTAAAATTCTATGATTTAGGCCAAGTAAAGACTTGGAAGGAGCCAAGACTCCAAGATGCCAAAGAGTTTTATAAGACAAAGCGATGAGATCTCCATTCCCCCATCCAAAAGCTGCTTCAGGTAGTGAACTTGGCTGATGTGATCCTTATCTGCTTCCCTAACAGCACTCACACAAGTGGAGATTTAGGCTAGATCTTAGGCAGAAGTTTTTCCCTGTGAGGGTGGTGAGACACTGGCACAGGTTGCCCAGGGAGGATGTTGGTACCCTAACCCTGGTGATGTTCAAAGCCAGGTTGGATGAAGCCTTGAGCAGCCTGCTCTGGTGGTGGGAGGTGTCCCTGCCCAACTAGATAGTTGGACTAGGTGATCTCTAAGCTCCATCTCAAGCCCTAAAATTCTAGGATTCTATGCTGCCCCTGGGAGAGGGAACCTGATGGGCTCTGAGCTGGAGAAACACACAAACAGAGAGAGGTTGTAGAGGACTGAAAGTCACTCTCAGCCCTCCAGGCTCCTGCAACTTGGCTGCTGAGCACTGGCAGAGAGGGAAGCACTCAGCTTGCAAGAGGAGAAATACATCACTGCAGCAAATGTTTGTGGTGGGAGGTGAGCTGCAGCCTGCTGCTTTGGATTTCTCCCTGCAGAGCCTCTGCAGGATGGATGTGTTGTATGCAGATTTGGGTTCTTGCATCCTGGCTGCAGCATCTGAGCCTCTTCCTCCTGCATGGCAATCAAAGAAACCCACATGGCCCTTTTCCAGAGCCTGACAGCTGCTCTTCCAGCACCACAGCACTCCCAGGTCTAAGTGGAAGTTGGGACAATGAGTTTCCACATCAGCAGCATCTCCATGGAGAGCAGCTTGGCAGCACAAGTCCATCTCTACTCCTGTGTGAGGAAAGTCTTGCACTGAGAACATCCTGAGCAACCAAAAAACAAAGACCCTGATGAGACTTGGGTCAAAATCTTGGGGGAGGCAATGAGATGTGCTGGCCAAACCTCCCTGGGCTGAGGGTGTGAGCTGGTGGATTCCAGCAGAAGGTGCTGGATGGTTGGCAGGATGCTGTGCAAAGCCCTCCCCAAGCCATGCTAGGGCTCATTCCTTGGAGAACACACATGCAGGTGACACAAGAACGGAGCTGCAGCAAAGCTTTTTGGGACAAGTGTTAATTTTTCATTCTGCCACTTAGATTTAGCAGCTCCACTTGACCAAGTTTAACCTCTGCTTTGGAAGGAGGAAGGAAATGGAGTCATCCTCAGATTCGGCAGTGTCTGCACAGTTCTTGGGCTGGAGCTGCTCAGGTTTTCTGCTCCAATTCATGCCTTTTCCCCTGTGTGGTTGTCACTGTCTTCTCCTGTCATCTCAGTGGGTTTTGGGAGGTGTTCAGCATTGCTGTGCCTGGATCCTGCTGACACCTGCTCTGTGTGTGTGTATGTGGTTATTTTGAGTGACTTCTCAGAGAGAGACCAAGGCTGGTGACCCTTCAGGAATCTCAGAATCATGATTTCCACCTAAAGGCTTGAGGAAAAGCTCCTGTGTCCCCCCAAACTCAGGGGGAGCAGCTCCAAAAGTGTGAAGAGGCTGAACACAGCTCGGGGTCATCCCTGCCAAAGGTGCAGAAGATCCCCACAGTGTGCCAGCATTTCTTGCAAGCTGAAATAAAAAGATTTTGCTAGAAGTCATTGTGTGGAAGGCAGTGTTGAACGTGGAGCTTTCTCCCCCTTCCCTGCACAGAGAAGCACATCCCCAGATGATGAATATGCTCATTATGTTCCTCACTGCACAGAGCATGGAGAAGGTTGTACCTGTTCCCAGCACAGGCAGCACTGAGCTGGGCACTTCATTACCAGCTGGAATGGCCTTCCCTGCCTCAGAGCTGGAGGTTGTTTACACAGATTTCTAGTGGAGAAAGCCAAGAACATGCTATGAGGTGACCATTCCTCCAACCTGCTTGGACAACCCCTGCAAGGCACCTGCTCTGGCTGCTCCTTGTCCTCCTGCCCCCCAAAATACAGCTCTGAGTGCTCACAGCCTGCAGGAGTGGATGTAGCTCAGCTGGATCCCTCCCCACCTATGCTCCAAACCCAACAGCTCCTTCTTCTGGGGGTACAATAGTGTATGCTGAAGTGGTTTGGAATTCCTGCTTGGGGGGAAGTATCCATGTGACTGATGCTGGAGCAGCTGCAGCTGGTGGAGGCTCCGTTTGGGATCCAAGAGTTATGGGCATAGTTGGCAAACAGCTCAAAACCAGTGGGTTCCTGGAGTCAGGGGATGTTCCATCTGGAGTTTCCCTGCTCTGCTGGGAACCAGTCACAGAATCAGTTAAGTTGGAAGGGACCACAATCTGGTCCAACCTCCCTACTCAAGCAGAGTCATCCTAGAGCATATGGATCAGAGTTGGAACCATCAAGGTTGGAGGAGACCTCTAAGATCATCAAATCCAACCTTTAACCTGTCACTGCTGTAACCTCTAAACCATAGAATTATTGAGGTTGGAGAAGACCTCTGAGATCATCAAGTCACTGCTGTAACCCTTAAACCATAGAATCATCAAGGTTGGAGGAGACCTCCAAGGTCAAAAAATCCAACCTTTAGCCTTTTACTGTTATAACCTCTAAACCATAGAATCATTGAGGTTGGAGGAGACCTCCAAGGTCAACAAGTCCAACCTTTAGCCTTTTACTGCTATAACCTCTAAACCATAGAATTATCAAGGTTGGAGGAGACCTCGTTTGGTATCCAAGAGTTATGGGCATAGTTGGCAAACAGCTCAAAACCAGTGGGTTCCTGGAGTCAGGGGATGTTCCATCTGGAGTTTCCCTGCTCTGCTGGGAACCAGTCACAGAATCAGTTAAGTTGGAAGGGACCACAATCTGGTCCAACCTCCCTACTCAAGCAGAGTCATCCTAGAGCATATGGATCAGAGTTGGAACCATCAAGGTTGGAGGAGACCTCTAAGATCATCAAATCCAACCATTAACCTGCCTGAGTCAAATAGAGTCAGTCACACCTGCAGATCAGTGTTGGCCCTTTCAGGAGGAAGAAGAGTCAAACCCACCTCTTGCTCACTGGTGACACTGTGCTCTCTCTCCACAGGAGGCAGCCAGGGCGTGTGTGGTGACCCAGGGATCCCCTCCCATGGCATTGGGCTGGGAGAGGCCTTTGATGTGGGCAGTGTGGTGAGGTTCAGCTGTGAGCCTGGCTACACCCTGCGGGGCTCATCTGACAGGACCTGCCAAGCCAACGGCTCCTGGAGCGGCACCCAGCCGGAATGTGAAGGTACCTCTCCTCTCCCACAGCCCCCCTGACCTGCTTTGGTGTCCCCAGAATTCCAGCCAGGAGTCTCAGCTCTTCCCAAACACCTGCAGGGCTCATCTCACCGGAGGTGTTAGATGATGAGCATCGTCTCTTTGCTCCTGGGTGCACCAGGGTGGTGTAAAGGGGGTTGGGGTTGTTCAGGTTCATGGCAACATCTGGACTGAGGTGTTGGATAGGAAGAGACTTTGGGGTCTGGTCCTTATTTCCAGTCACCTCCAAGTCTGGTCACACACTCAGAAGGTTGGATGCCCCAACCCTGGCAGTGTTCAAGGACAGGTTGGATAAATCCTTGAGCAGCCTGGGTGCACCAGGGTGGTGTAAAGGGGGTTGGGGTTGTTCAGGTTCATGGCAACATCTGGACTGAGGTGTTGGATAGGAAGAGACTTTGGGGTCTGGTCCTTATTTCCAGTCACCTCCAAGTCTGGTCACACACTCAGAAGGTTGGATGCCCCAACCCTGGCAGTGTTCAAGGACAGGTTGGATAAATCCTTGAGCAGCCTCTGAGGTGTCCCGGTGTCCTCTGCTCGGAGGTGTCCCTGCCCATGGGGTTGGGGCTGGATGATCCATTTCAACCCCTCAACATCCCATGATTGTTAGGAGCTGCAGTGATAGGACAAGGAGTAATGGGGATAAATTGAAGGAGGGAAGTTTAGGTTGGTTATTGGGAAGGAATTCTTCCCTGTGAGGGTGGTGAGACACTGGCACAGGGTGCCCAGGGAGGCTGTGGTTGCCCCAACCCTGGTGATGTTCATTCCAGGTTGGATGAAACCTTCAGCAACCTCCAAGGTCCATTCCAACCCCTCAACCCACTGTGAATCTTCAGGAATCACTGGGGTGAGGGTGCCCTGATGTCCATGATCAGAAATGCCTGATTTTGGTGGCAGATCTGCCTAATTCCTCATTGCATTGTGGAGGAAATTCAGCAGCACGAGACATGTCAAGAGCTTCCCCCTCTGCTGAGGCTGGAACTGGCACATGCAAGAATCATTTACATTAAACAGAGCTGCAAAAATGCAAATTCTAATCCAGTAAGCACATTTTTTTTTTGTGTTTGAAAGCCCCAAACCCCTTATTTTTCCATTTGAAGGAATCAAGTAAGACCCTATAATCCAATCTAATAAACCCTCCCTGGATTCTCTGAGCTGCTCCTGTTTTAGACAAGCATCTCAAACCTAACCAGAGGAAGAACAAAAGCCCCAAATGAGGCAGGATACCAAGTGCAAGGAGACCTGGGCAAGTGCTTTTCTCCAGCTGTTTGGAAAGGCAATAAAAATAAAAAAAATAAATAAAAGCTCTGAGAGAGTTTGGAAATGAATTGGAAATTTATTCCAAATTGATGGAGCTCTTGATTGAAAAGACACTGAATCATGTTATTAATACACTCAGATCTCAGAGGGTTGTTTTTTTTTTCCCTGTCAGTGGGAAGGCTCTGCTCATTAATCTCAGGATAAATAACCCATCAGCTTCCAGAGGCACCAAAATACAGAACCCTGGCAGGGGTTTTTGGGTGTTTTTTTTTTTATTTTTTAGCAAGGCTTTATGAATAATAATAACATTTTGCCTATAATGTAGTCACTTAACATCAAGTGCTGAGTGGCCAATAGAGTAAAGTGATTCTCAGTGATTTCCAGTGCTCTGTGTTTGCATTCCCCAGGAGGCACAAGGTGTTCTACCTGCACTGGGAGGTGTATTCAACCCTCTGGAGCAGGAGGGGAAGAGGAGAGTGTTATTTGGGGTGAATTCAGGGCAGTTAGAGGTGGAAAGGAGGAGACCTCTATGGCAATGATCAACTGGGAAGTGTGGAGCTCAACGTAGGGATGGATGAGGAGTTCCACAAGAGTCTGTGGGTCAAGGGTTGGAGCAGGAGATGTTGTAGTGGGATCTCTCACAGACCTTCTGACCAGGAGGAGGGTGGGGATGAAGGCATCTATAGACAATCAGCCTCAAGCTCACAAGTCCTGGTCCTCATGGGGGATTTCAGTCACCCCAAAATCTGCTGGAGGAGCAATATCAGTGCATAAGCAATCCCAGAGGTTCCTTAAATGTGTTCATGAGAACTTCCTTCCACAGAAGATAGAGGAACCAACAAGGAGACGAGCTGTGCTGGACCTTGTGCTCCCCAACTGGTGAGGAATGTGGTGCTCTAAGGTAGCCTTGGCTGTAGTGACCAAGAGATGGTGGAGTTTGAGATCCTCAGGGTGGTGAGGAAGGTGCACAGCAAGATCACTGCCCTGAGCTTCAGGACAGCAGAGTTTGGCCTCTCCAAGGAGCTTCTTGTAGAGAAGCTTCTCCAAGGTTTTGCTGTCCCCAGCAAGAGCAGCTTCTCTGCCTCTCTAAAATGGCACATTTCAGGCCTCATTGAGCTTTAATTTCCTGCAAATTTTCAAGTGTAAATGTAATTTTCGATGCTTTTGTTCTCCTTTCTCCTCCTACCCCATTCCCTGGCTGTGTTCACCAAGGAGTGAGGCAGCAGGGGGCTCAGCACTTGTTCTCCTCCTCCTCCTCCTCTTAGAAACTGAGCAGAATATTTGCTTTTACAGTATTTATTGTGCCTCCAAGTGAACTGAAACCACATCCAGAGTGAGATAAGGCTCTGGCTGCTCTTTGGCAGTTTCAGCAGAGAGAGATGAGTTTATTTGTGGTGGGAAAAGGAACAGAGTTTTGTCTCCTGGTTTGACTGCTGAGGACATGGGAGGTGACAGGGCTGGGATTCAGCTCTAGACTGCTCTATCCCCCCCCTCCCTGCAGAGCTGGGTGGGTTCTGGGTTACAGCTTCAATTAGCCAGCACAGAAATCACCAGCCCTGGAGCAGCAAAGGCTTTGAGACTCCACAAAACCCTTAGCTCTGTCTCCTTCTTCCAGCAGGAGCTTGTGCTGATGTGTCAGGCAGCATTAGGAGAGGGTTTGGCTGGCAGCAGAGCCCAGGAGAGGAACTGAGGGTTGTAAAGAGGAGGTCAGAGCAGGGGGAACATGCAGAGGACACAGTGGTCACACAGCAGCTCAGTGACAGGCACTGGTGGCATCAACTGCAGAGCCTGAGGAGCTGCTGCTCCCTGCAAGCTTTTCTCTCTCCTTGGGTCCAGGGGGTGTTTGCTGGGCAGGGGGAGAGGAAATTCCAGTGTTTGTTGAGTAACAGCACTTGCTCCTTGCCCTGCTCTGGGTGATGTTGCCCTGGATGCTGCTGGGCCAGCTCAGTGTCCTTGGCTGACCACGCTCTGAGCATCACTGAGCAGAAGCCAGAGAGAAATTCCCTTCTCCCAGCAGCTGCTGGCTCTAAAACATGCAGGAAACAGCAAAGGGAAGGCAAGGGGGAATCTCAAGCTTTCCAGCAAAAGGATGTGTGGATTGGAACCAAATCAATTATTGCTGAGCTCTGGAGCAGCTCTGAGCATTGTGATGTTTCCATAGCAAAGGCACTTCCCAGATTCCCCTGCCAGGATGAGATCCTGGGGATCAGCTCTGGTTCTCATCAGGGCTCCAGGCAGACACCAAGGTCCCACTGTCCCTTCTTGAGGAGCACACCCAGTTCCTCAGAAACCAATTTTTGGAGGGCCTAACCCACTTCACCCTTCCAACCAAAGGGGATTATTTACCCCATCCATGGTTAGAGCCTATTTATATTTCAACAGCTATTTCAGATGTTCACTCCTTTCATCCTTACACTTCACAGCTGCTCCTCACTGCCATTAAACCATTGCCACTTGTCCTTCTGGGTCATCTGTGAGTATTTAGCCTCTCCCAGTGGCTGGTGGGCTGTGCTCATTGCTTTCCTGCTCCAGTTGTGTTTCCCCATGAGAAAAATTGGGATGTGTGATCCAAGGAGGGTCCAGGATGGGTCACCTTGGCTGGGCACAGCCTGATGCTCTCCCAGGGGTTGTGGTGTGTGTTGCTGGGGGAAGGAGGAAGGAGGGAACAAGGCATTTTCTTGTCAAAGGTTTGTGGTTTAAGCCTTTCCTTGATTCATGTGATTTTTCTCTGAGGTGTTGTAATTTCAGAGCCAGTGAGGCCTTGGGGCAATTACTGCAGGTGTTTATTTAAGCCTGACAGGGCTCTGTGCTCCACCCTTCACTCTCTCTTTGTTCCTGGGATGCTGAGCCACTTTAGACATAAAACTTGGGCACTGACAACCCTGTAATTGTATTCCCACAATATTCTCCTCCTCTGAAAGGATAATTGGACGTGGCTGGGCAGGGAAAGTGCTACAGTGGGAGCTCATCAGGATCTTGGGCTGCTTTCCTGCCTCTGAGTTCTGCAAAGCTGGTGACATCCCTGAGTTGGACTCAAAGATCCTCGTGGGTCCCTCAGGATATTTTGGGATCCCTGAGGGGCCAGAGGTGAAGTGACACACTCAGCTCGGTGCTCCTAAGGCCCTGGAAGGTGATGGGACTCCAGGCTTGGCACCACCTGCTTTGTTGAGCTGTAGGGCCGTGGGATGGATTAGTGCAGGATAAGGCCCTGCAATAAATGGGCACAAGTCCTGGAGGAGCAGGAAGAGGAAGATGCTCCCAGGATCTGCCTGGGACAGGAAGGAGATCCTGAATCTGGATGCTGGGACAGAATGTTTTCCAGTGCCCTGACTGGGATGCAGAGACAGAGTATTTTTCAGTGCTCTGACTGGGATGCAGGTACAGAGTGTTTTTCAGGGCCCTGACTGGGATGCAGGGGCAGAGTGTTTTCCAGTGCCCTGACTGGGATGCAGGCACAGAGTGTTTTCCAGTGCCCTGACTGGGATGCAGGTCCTTGGCAAGGCAGAGCCCTGCTCTGAGCTGGGGAGAGGGTTTGAGGATCCTGTTGGGCTGATTTTCCATGGAACAGCCCATTCCTTTGGAGCTGACCCAGCAGCTCTGCAGCTAATCTTACTTGTATTGAGAACAGGCAACTGCAGAGTGAAACCTTTGGGTTTAGGGGTTATTCTAACTTGGCCTTTCTGCTTTCCAGTTATATCCTGTGGAAACCCAGGAACCCCCAGCAATGCCAGAGTCATCTTCAACGATGGCTTGGTGTTCTCCAGCTCCATCATTTACCAGTGCAGGGAAGGCTATTACTCCACAGGAGTGCTGAGCAGGCACTGCACGGTGAATGGGACGTGGACTGGCACCAGCCCAGAGTGTACAGGTGAGCACTGGGCTGGATTCCTGGCAGATGAGGTGAGGGATGGTGCCAGGCTCTGGGAATGGTGTGTCAGGGCACACTGAGTGCTCACACACACACACACGTGGCACCCTGAGCTGTGTCTTGTCAGCAGCAGTGGCTCAGCCCGTGATCTGTGCCAGTGCCTAATGGAAAAGTCTTGCTGCAGGTTTGTTTCCTTCCAGCTGGATGAAGGCAGCTCTGGAATCATTCCATGAGTTGGGCAGCCTAGAGGGAATTTCTGGAGCTGCTACAGGACCTCAGTGTTCCTGGAGCCTGTGGCTCAGCACTGGGATGGGGGTGAGCAGATTCTCTGCTCAGAGAGACCCTCAGTGAGCAAACCTCAGTGTGTTCCTCGTGGCTCTCACCCAAACAGAAACATGGGCAGTGCCAAAAGTGCTCTTACATAAGAGGCAGGAACTAGGGTAAGGAGGGAGGTGCCATGGGCAAACTGCTTTCCTGCCTAGCCCAGCTCTGACCTGGGTTTGCTTGAATGTTTAATGTGTGTTAATATTGCTTCTTGCAAGGTTTTAATGTGCCATTAAGATCCCTCTTCACTCCACTGGGTACGAGCAAAGCTTTCTCCACGTGTTCCAGCACAGGCTGCTCCACAGATAGTGCTGCTCTCCACATCCTCTGGGCTAAAATCCTTCCCTTCTCCACATCTCTGGGTTAAAAACCTTCCCTTCTCCACATCTCTGGGTTAAAATCCTTCCCTTCTCCCCATCCTCTGGGCTAAAAATCTTCCTTTCTCTTTGTCCTCTGGGCTAAAATCATTCCCTTCTCCTTATCCTCTGGGCTAAAAACCTTCCCTTCTCCACATCCCCTGGGCTAGAAACTTTCTCTTCTCCACGTCCTCTGGGCTAAAATCCTTCCCCTCTCCACATCCTCCGGGCTAAAATCCTTCTCCACATCTCTGGGCTAAAATCCTTCCCTTCTCCATGTCCCCTGGGCTAGAAACTTTCCCTTCTCTACGTCCCCTTCTCCTTATCCTCTGGGCTAAAAACCTTCCCTTCTCCACATCCCCTGGGCTAGAAACTTTCTCTTCTCCACGTCCTCTGGGCTAAAATCCTTCCCCTCTCCACATCCTCCGGGCTAAAATCCTTCTCCACATCTCTGGGCTAAAATCCTTCCCTTCTCCATGTCCCCTGGGCTAGAAACTTTCCCTTCTCTACGTCCTCTGGGCTAAAAACCTTCCCCTCTCCACATCTCTGGGCTAAAAACCTTCCCCTCATCTCTGGGC
>NW_008676616.1:12480-18821 GCF_000695815.1 Acanthisitta chloris | reverse complement strand
TCCACATCTCTGGGCTAAAATCCTTCCCTTTTCCACATCTCTGGGCCAAAATCCTTCCCTTTTCCATATCTCTGTGCTGCAAAGCTTCCCTTCTCCACAGTGAGCTGATTACAGCCTGGAGAAAGGCTCAGGACCATCAGGTGTCTCGTTCTGACAGACCCAGAGGTGTGAGACAAGGGCTGAGCAGCCAGAAATGTTTCTTCCTCTCTGTGTCTCTCTCCTTGGCAGTGATCAACTGTGGAGACCCTGGTGTGCCAGCCAACGGGGTCAGGCTGGGCAGTGACTTCACCTACAACAGGTCAGTGGTGTTCCAGTGCACCCCTGGGTACATGATGGAGTCAGACAGAGCATCTTCTCTCACCTGCACCAAAGACCGAACCTGGAACGGCACCAAACCTGCCTGCAAGGGTAAGAGACACCTCAAAAGATTGGGGGAGATGAGTTTTCCAGGCCACAAAGTCTTGGTAACTCATGCTAAGGTAAGAAGTAGCCACTGCTGCATCGTGCCCTGAGCTCAGCTGGGTGTTCTTTGCCTCTGTTGTTCCATCCATCCCTCATTTCTGGCCCTGAGCCTATTTATCCCATGAACACTTTGCTATCTTTAGGCCTATCAGTCATCACCCTGTGCCTGGGAGGGAGGCAGTGCTGTTATCTGTCTGGTGGAGAAGGAGCAGAGAAGTACCAAAGAGTGAAGACACAAAAACCTCAGCTCAAAGTGGGATGAAATATTGTGTTTTGCAAGCAAACACTTCTTGGCATCATGTAGAAACAGCTGAGAAATGTCTCTTCAGAGTCTCTTCATTTATTCCTCTCTTCTCAGATTGTCCCTGGAGCTCAGAGATAGGAAAGGGAAATAATAAAGCAGTTGTTGAGCAGGTTGGATCTCATCTTGCAAGTGTTTTACTCCCCCTCCAAGTGCAGATAAGACTTGTAGCAGTGTCTGTGCACTCCTTTAGCAAGCTGGGAAAGTCACCTGTCATGATGCTGAGAGCAATGCAAACCACAGAGAACATTCCCAATGCTCTGCAGCTCCTGCAGAGGCTGCAAGGAGCAATCTCTGCTCTCCTCTTTCACTCTCTCCTCTGAGCTAATGCTGCAGGAACGACCCAGAACGTGGCCCAGACTCTCATCTGGAGGCCAAACTGATTTGCAGAGTTTTAGCATCTTTCTCAGTGCTCCCCTGAGCTGAAAAGCAAAGCACTGCAGAAATGTCCTATTTAAACCAGCCCAGAGTGGGATGAAAACCTGACAGGTTGTGGCTTCAACTGCCGATCTGAAACTCAGCCAAGTTGTACCAAAATATAGGAATCTTTCAGGGGATCTCAGATGACTTTTCATGCTAAGTCAGGGCAGATTCTTAACTCCAGGTGGGAATATTTTCTGTGATTCTATGAGTGTTTGGCAGGTTTATGGTTGGACTTGATGATCTGAGAGTTCTCCTCCAACTCTGATGATTCTAATGCTTTCAGGACCTGGTTGGGATTGTTGAGGTTTCCTGGGCAGGAATTGGGCTGATGATCCTTGTTGGGTCCCTTTCAACTCTGAATATTCTCTGTGATTCTGAGAGTGTTTGGTCAATGTTCTCAGGACCTGGTTGGGATTGTTAGGGTGTCCTGGGCAGGAGTTGAACTGATGATCTTTGTGAGTCCCTTTCAACTCTGAATATTCTCTGTGATTCTGAGAGTGTTTGGTCAATGCTCTTGGGGATGTGGTGGATTGCTGGGGTGTCCTGGACTGATGATCCTTCCAGCTCAGGAGATTATGCTTTAGGATTTAATTAACTAACTTCCCACCTTCAAAGTAAGATCCTTGGGAGAGTTTATCCCACTTTGGGCACCCTCTGCTAGGCCAGAACATGACACCCCCCACAAATTTGCTCATTAATGGAAATAACCATATTGAGACGTGATGAGAACTGAACCTGTTTTTGTCTCCTTTCCAGCCATCACCTGCAAAGCTCCCCAGCCCATTCCCAACGGGAAGGTGGTGGGCTCTGATTTCAGCTGGGGCTCCAGTGTGAGCTATGCCTGCCTGGAGGGTTACCAACTGTCCCTGCCTGCTGTGCTCACCTGCGAGGGCAACGGCACCTGGAGTGGAGACATCCCCCAGTGCTTCCGTGAGTAGCAGCACCCCCAGGAGCTTCAGACCCAAGTGCCTGATGTTCTCCCCAACATCTCTGCTCTCTGTGTGGCTGATTTTAGTGGCTCTGCTTAGCCTGGCAGCAGTGTCAGGGTATGGACCTTGCTGTGCTTCCTGCCCCAAGCACAAAGTCTTGCCAGTGGGAATTTTGTGTGCCATGGTGATGATCCAAGTGCCTCGAGCTCCAAGGTGCTCTCCACACCTCCCACTGCAGCCAAATTGCTGGTAGGATTGCTCTGCCACCTGTAAGGAAAGGAGGCAGTGATGGCACTGAGGACACAGTTGGTCACTCCACCTCCTGGTTGGTCACTCCACCTCTGGAGAAATGGTGCCCCAGGGGCCACAGTTGGTCACTCCACCTCTGGAGCAGTGGTGCCCCTGAGGACACAGCTGGTCACTCCACCTCTGGAACAGAGATGTGAGGTCACATTTGCAATGAGGCTGAAGATTTGGCATGTTCCTGCCCATGAGACATACTCAACACTGGGTGTTTGTTGGCCAGTGTCTCCCTAGGGATTACATCTCATGCAATCAGAGCTCCTGAAGCTGCCAAAGACTTGGAGATGGTGGAATCACCATCCCTGGAAGGGTTTCAGAGGCATCTGGGTCTGAGACTGGAGGAGATGGTTTAGGGGCTGCAGCAGTGACAGGTTAATGGTTGGATTGATGATCTTAGAGGTCTCCTCCAACCTTGATGATGCTATGAAAAAGCCTTTGGCAAAGGGCACAGCAGAGTTGTGTGAAGGCAGAATGAGACTGGATGGAAACTTCTGTGCTTGATACAACATCTGATGCCAAAACCTCCTGAGCTAAACATCTCCTGATGCTGGAGGCAGCTCTGAGCTCCTTTCCCAGGGCCTGGCAGCTGCACAATAGCCATTTTCCTATTAAATCACACCGAGCCCTCCCTGTGTTCCTTGCCCCTTTCCCTGGATCTTGGCTCATTAGTGACTTTCTGGGTGCCATGGAACCATCTAGCAAAGTGACACGGTGCAATTAGGGACCCATTTGAAAGCTAAGCATGCTGTTAGGGGAAAAGAGAGGAGGGGAAAGGGATCTGTGGGGAAGAAGGTGGAAGTTAATTAGCAGCAGTTGACAGAAAAAGAGAGAATTACAAGGGAAGTAGCCAACAACACCTTCTGCCACCACTAATTCTCGAGTCAATCATGGGATGTGATGGCAGGGAGCTGTGAGCTTTGGGCTCTTCATAAACTTGGTGTTAGCTTATAAGTGTTTCTTCCTCCTGAGGAGGTTCATGGTCATGCCCTTGTCTGTTTGCCTCTTCCAGCTGTGTTCTGTGGTGACCCAGGGACACCTGCCCAGGGCAGGAGGGAGGACAGAGGCTTCACCTACCGCTCCTCAGTCTCCTTCTCCTGCCTGGCCCCACTGGTGCTGGTGGGCTCAGCACGGAGGTTCTGCCAGTCTGATGGGACCTGGAGTGGGACCCAGCCCAGCTGCATAGGTAAGGGGAGACTCCTCTGCTTCCAAAAACAAGCTGAGAGCTTTGGGTTTGCTCTTCTGCTTGGGGCAAAGTTGGGGTTGTTTTCTGAGTTGGCAGAAAAGAGCTTTAAAAATGGGAGTGTGGAGGGATGAGGTTTTTTGGTTTGTGTGTTCTAATTGGTGGTAAACAGCTCATCTCCTTCTCCTGGGTTTACTGCTTGGATTCCCGTCCCTGGGAGTGTTCCAGGCCAGGTTGGATGGGCTTGGAGCAACTTGGGCTGGTGGAGATGTCCCTGCCCGTGGCAGGAGGTGGGACTGGCTGAGCTGTAAGATCCTTCCAACCCAACCCATTTTGCAGTGCAAATCCAGAGATCAAACTCCCACAGGTCGCTCTGCTGAGCTGCAGTGTTGGGATTCAGGCTGAAATTTCCACCCAGGTGCCCATTTTCTGGGCCTCCCACAACTCTTTGACACCCCTGGGAGGTCTATAATCATAAGCAGTCACAGAATTCCTCTCCTGTTTGGAGCTCTGGCTGAACTCCTGAGCTCCTGTGGTGATAACTACATGGGTTGTGTCTGGTTCTTGGACACCACCATTATCCCCTGACGTGGCAGGACCAGATCTCAAGTTGTTCTCCTTGAATTTCAGCTGTTGTAGTTACATCTTCAATGCATCACCAGCGACAGGAATAAAACCACTCATGGCCTGAACCTCCTCTTGATTTCCCCAGGAGTTTTCTCACACACACACACACAGGGAGATGAGAGCACCTAATGCTGCAAAGATTGGATAAAAATGCTTCAGTGCTTTCTTGCCTGAGATCTTAGCACACAGACATGGGACTCACCCTCAGAGCTGGCACAGGTTGACCCCAACCAACACTGGTCCTGCTGCTGAGGGATGTGCCAGGACTTTGTCTCCCCAAAATAAACCATGAGGGAGGAGATTGGATATTAGGGAAGATTTCTTCACTGAAAGGGTTGTCCAGCCCTGGTGGAGTCACCATCCCTGGAGGGATTTAAAGCCATGTAGATGTGGCACTTGACGTGGTTTAGTGGTGGCCTTGGCAGCACAGAGGGAACAGTTGGACCCAATGATGTCAGAGATCTGTTCCAACCTTAGTGATTTATGATTGTGTGGAAGGAGAAGCCTTGTGTGCCTCCAAACCATTGGTTTCTGACACAAGCAGCACAAAAGAGTTGTGTTTATTCAGCTCTCCTCATTTTTGGGTCCATTAAATTGCCAGACAGAGCCAAGAGCCTGAGGCTGTGCCCTCCACCCTCAGCCATCCATCACCCACTGCCTCACCCAGCCAAGGGGCTCTTCATTCATTTTCCACCCTGTGATTTATCTGGGG
Source organism: Acanthisitta chloris (assembly GCF_000695815.1). Lineage (NCBI taxonomy): Eukaryota > Metazoa > Chordata > Aves > Passeriformes > Acanthisittidae > Acanthisitta > Acanthisitta chloris. The sequence continues at coordinate 13,884 of NW_008676616.1, read as the reverse complement.
GCTTCCATGGAAACCACAGCAGTGACAAATGACACCAGCTCAGCAGAACTGAAGGATGGAAAATGAATTGCTTCGTGCTCCGTGGCCTCGGCTCAGCCACGTTCATGTCCTTGGTTAGTGACTCACCACAGCTCTGGGGACCTGGGGACAACACTGTGGCCGTGGGAAGTGACTGATTAGGCAGAGCATCAGGAGGAAAGGCCAAAAAATCAACAGCCACGCAGGTGGAGAGTTGTGCTCCTTCCTCCCGTGGCTGCAGGCTCAGACAGACACCTCTGGCCACTGCCTTGGCTGGGGGAACCTCTTCCAAGCTGATTTCTTGTTTTCCACTCTCCTGTTAATGGGAATATTTTGAGGAATTGTCAGAGGGATTTGCTGTGAGCCTTATAGTCCAATTTATAGCAATGTTGAGCAAGGTGAAAAAGGAAGAGTGAGAATCCAGAGCACTGATTGCACTGAGCTCCATGCTGGGGGAACCTCTTCCAAGCTGATTTCTTGTTTTCCACTCTCCTGTTAATGGGAATATTTTGAGGAATTGTCAGAGGGATTTGCTGTGAGCCTTATGGTCCTTCTCCTAGAATGCTGAGCAAGGTGAAAAAGGAAGAGTTGAGAATCCAGAGCCCTGATTGCACTGAGCTCCATGCTGGGGGAACCTTTTCCTAGCTGATATCTTGTTTTCCACACTCCTGTTAATGGGAGTATTTTGAGGAGGTGTCAGAGGGATTTGCTCTGAGCCTTATGGTCCATTAAAATTCCACATCCATCACTGTGGAATAACGAGCTCCAAGGTGAGTGCTGAGCCCCAGGGGGAAGGTGCTGGCCCAGGGCATGGGAAGGGAAGGGATCACTGAGGCTCTCAGGGCATGGGGTGGTTTGTGGGAGCAGAGGGCACAGCCTGGGAGAGTCAGGAGCTTGGCACATCATACACAGAGCAGGGGAAGGGAAGAGAGTTGTCCTGACATGAGCTCTGTGTTCTCAGGTTCTCTCCTGAGTGCCAAAGTGCCTCTGGTTAGTAGCACTGCAGCACTCAGAGGTTTGAGGAACACCAAGATCCATGTATTTTGCCTTGTCTTATGTATTCCTTCCGAGCAGAAAAAATCTTGCTTGCAAAGGCACAGCAGGATGTGTCTGTGTGGAGAGCTCTGACCTGGCTCCTCTTTTCCCTGCAGATCCAAGCCTGACCACGTGTGCTGACCCTGGAGTTCCTCTCTTTGGCATGCAGAACAGCTCCCAGGGATTCCAGGTACTGCCACACCACTGGGATCCCCTTGGCTGAGCACCAGGACCCACTCCATGTCCCATTCCTGACGTGGATTCAGGGTGTCCTCCCATGGATTCAGGTGTTATCCTATGGATTCAGGTGTTATCCCATGAATTCAGTTGTTCTCCCATAGATTCAGGTGT
>NW_008676616.1:0-11783 GCF_000695815.1 Acanthisitta chloris | reverse complement strand
TCAGGTGTGTCCTCCCATGGACTCAGGTGTGTCCTCCCATGGACTCAGGTGTGTCCTCCCATGGATTCAGGTGTTCTCCCATGGATTCAGGTGTGTCCTCCTATGGATTCAGGTGTGTCCTCCCAAGCAGAACATCCCAATGTGCTCCATTTCACCTCGGAGTGTGTTTTGCACAGGATTGTGCATTGTCTGTGAGACTAATTACAGTGCTAATTGATAGTTGGTGGTGTCATTAGTCCTCACATTGGCGACATAATTTCCATTACACCAAATTCTGAGGTGCTTTTCCTTAATCTCAGCTCCCAGAGAGTAGGAGAACATTGGAATGGAGAGAACAAGCCCCAAGTGATTCCCTGGGGTGCTCCATCTCCAGCCCCTGCTGCTGTCCCTGCTGGGCATGGGGCTGGGGTAGCTGATTCCTGGTGGGTCTCTCTGCCAAGTGGATCTTGCAGTTTTGCTGCTAATTAGTTAACTTAATCTTGGGGTTTCGTGAATGAATTCGAGGGTTTAATTAATACTGAGGCAGCTTAAGTCTCATTTCTGTCTGGGTCACCAGTGGGAGAGCTGACACAGGAGAGGAGCTGGTGCTCCTGTGGGGGCTGAGATGGTGCTGGGGCAGAGTGACAGGGGAGAGGGAACTCCAAGAGAGCTGGAGAAGGACTTTGGAGTGCCAGGACAACAGGGAATGGCTTCAAACAGCTGGAGCGTGAAGATAGATGGGATATTGGGAAGAAATCCTTCCCTAGGAGGTGCTGAGGCTCTGGCACAGGTTGTCCAGAAAATCTGTGGCTGCTCCATCCCTGGGAGTGTTCCAGGCCAGGTTGGATGGGGCTTGGAGCAGCCTGAGCTAGTGGAGGGCACTGCTCTCTCCAGCACATACAGGATGGGGAATATAGAAGAATTTTGTGTTGCTCCATGGATGACTCACATGGCACTAGGAAGTTCAGTGGTTTCTTCTCCTCTTGAAACAGGTGGGAAGCATCATCTTCTTCAAGTGCCAGAAGGGTTACCTGCTGCAAGGCTCCACCACCAGGACCTGCCTGCCCAACCTGACCTGGAGTGGAGTTCAGCCCGACTGCGTCCGTGAGTGCTGGGGAGGGCAGGGAAACCTCTGCCCCAACCAGGGCTTTCTGCTCTGCTCCACTGTGCCAACTGCTGCCTCAGCAGAGCTGGGAATCTGGGGACAGCTCAGAGAAAAATGTATGCTTGAAGAGAAGATAGTAGATTTTAGGAAGGATTGGATATTGGAAAGGAATTCTTCCCTGTGAGGATGCTGAGGCACTGGCACAGAGAAGCTGTGGCTGTTCCATCCCTGGGAGTGTTCCAGGCCAGGTTGGATGGGGCTTGGAGCAACCTGAGCTGGTGGAAAGTGTCCCTACCCATGGGAGGGGGTGGGATGAGATGAGCTTTAAGTTCCTCCCAGCCCTTCAGTGATTCTGTGACTCTCTCCACCCTTCTATGATGGAAATGAGCTCACACATCCCTTCTCTCCTGCCTTTACTCCAACAGCCACTTGTGATTTCAGAGGAGATTTTATCCCCTTGCTCAGTTGCAGGTGAAATGTTGTTTGTGCTTGTGAAAGCACATCTGATGGCTGAACCCTGAGCTGCCCCCAGGGAGCAGGTTAACATTTAGCCAGGAGGGCTCTCCAGCTCAGCAAAGCTTCTCCTCCTCCCTATAATAACCTGTTGCTCTCTCTTCTAAGCTCTCCAACATCCTCCTGCTGGAGCAGGAGGAGTTTAATTTCATGTGTTTAAGTGCTGATATCCATGCTGACCTCTGTGTCAGAAGCATTAAGAAGCTTTTCCTCTCCCTTGTGAGGTGTTTTACTGGGGAGATGTTTTCCCACTAACAAGCTCTGTGGATGCTGACACATCCATGGTGACACTCTTTGGCCTTCCTGTGCCCAACTGGGTGATGTCCTTCATCCCTTTCCCTTGTGCCTTTCAGCTCACCACTGCAAGCAGCCAGAGACACCTTCCCATGCCAATGTGGGGGCTCTGGATTTGCCATCTCTGGGCTACACCTTGATTTACTCCTGCCAGAGTGGCTTCTATCTCACCGGAGGCTCTGAGCACAGGACCTGCAAAGCAGATGGGAGCTGGACAGGGAAACCTCCCATCTGCCTGGGTAAGAGCTCTGGGCAGTGGGACACTGGTTTGGGGGTGACTACAGCCCAAGAGAAACAGCTATTCCCTCAGATCCTCCCCAGCACACCAGAGCTGTGTGTTTGTCTTCTGGTTGTAGAGCCCATGGGCCTTGATGTCCTGCAAAGGCAATTTTCACTCTGCAGATACACCTGAGACTCAGTTCTGGGCCCAGAGTTTAAAGGGAGGAGGGAAGTGGCTTTGGCATCGTTTGGGCTTGATTTTTGCTCCCTTAAAATTTGGGAGGGATGGCAGAGTGTGGTTTTCAGTTCTTGAGAGCTGGAGCCAAGTGAAAGGTCTCTACCACCAGAAGATCCTCCAGAGTCACCTGAGGATCTTCTCACAGGTAGGTTGGGTCTAGAAGCATCTGCAGTAGACAGAGACTGTTCTATACCTCAGCCACCTTCTCCCTGCCTCAAAGTCTTAGATCAGGAACACATCCTGGTGCTCTAATCTTGAACCAGAACCGTGTGGCTCTCACGGAGTGTGGTAGCTCACTCTGGACACTTTGGGTTGGAGCGGATGGAAGGACAGAGGACAGTACATGGAGTCTTTGTGCTGGGCAGGATCCCAATCCCTGTGCACACAGAAGTGAGCAGTGTCCTCTGTGAGCACCACAAGTGTCTCAAGAGTGTCAGACACCTCAGCACTCACCAACTGTGCTTGTCCTCCCTCTCAGCCGACGTCCGGCCCAGCGGGAGACCAGTGGGCACCGCGCGGGACCCTCCGCTCGCCAAGCTCTCAGGTACCCTGGGGGCTCTGCTAGACCTACAGCTCAGCAACTCCATCCCTTCCCACCCCTCCTGAACCCAGATGGGCCTTGGAAGCTGCTGGATGGGAGCAACCCAAGTGTCTCATCCTGTCCTCACTGCCCTGGAGAACAGACAGGAGACCTAAGGGAGTTGAGGATCATCATTGTCCATCCCAGAACATCCTAGAGATCACTGTCCATCCCAGATCATCCCAAAGACTCACTGCCCATCCCAGAGCATCCCAAAGACTCACTGCCCATCCCTGAACATCCCAAAGACTCACTGCCTACCCCAGATCATCCCAAAGACTCAATCCCTCTGGGGTGTTGTATATTTGACCTCTTTATATGGGTTTTGTTGTCAAATGTGTCAAGTTGGCTAAAGCCTTGAGCAGCTTGGTCTAGTGGGGAGGTGTCCCTGCCCATGGGACTAGATGATCTGTAAAGTCCATTCCAACCTCTAAAATTCTATGATTCCCTGAATGATTTGAGGGTTGGTTGTTTTGTTTTTTTAAAGCTTTCATGGCATTTTTTTGTGATCACATCAAGCATCTTCAAGTCAACAGTTGGTTTGGTCTCCTCTCTTTGGCTTTGCACTCAGAGCACAGCGAGTGGGTGGGATTTGGAGATGGTTAATTCTATATCTGTGGGTTCAAAACAAGACAAGAAATTCTCCTCTCTTTTGGTTCCTGCACCCCAACTGTGGCTCCCAGTGCCTGCTGATGTGTTTGCAAGGAATTCCCTCTGGAAAGGCTCCTATGAGTACCTGGGGAAGAAACAACCTGCCATGCTCTCTGTCACCAGCTTCGACCCTGCCACCGGTAAAGTCAACGCCACCTTGATAGACCACAGTGGTGTGGAGCTCCAGGTGTCAGGTAGGGGACAGGACATCACCTCTTGTTGGGGTTTACACTTGACCCAAGGGGTATCTTGGCTGGGGAAGGGTTTGTCAGAGAGAACCATTGGGATCTAGAGTTGCCAAGTCCCTTCTTTTCCAGGCATTTACAAGAAGGAAGATGTGCACCTGCTCCTCCAGGTTTACCAGATCATGGGGCCAGTGGAGATCTTTGTCAACAAGTTCAAAAATGATAAATGGGCTCTGGATGGACATGTAAGTGCAGAGTCACCTCCACAGGACCCACCCACACCACTTTTCCACTGCTTCTCTCCCCCTGGAGCTGAGGGACAGCTCCCTTAGCTAGCAGCAGGATGTTCTCCTCCAGTGCTTCAAGCGGACGTGAGACACTTCTCCACCACGTGACATGTTACAAGAGAGTTCCTCATGCTCCTTTGAGCTGTGTGTTGCTTTTATTGCCTCCTGTGGTTTGAAATCTGTAGACACCACCAAAGGAGAAACCAACATGTCCATTCCATGTCAATGTTGTGTGTCTGTAAACATCAAGTTACAAGAGCTAATCTTCCCTTTGGAGTCCCTCACTCCACTGTGGTAGCTTCCCATGGCCTAAAAGTTCCACTGGAGCTTGGAAAGAAACATGTTATGTGACTGACCCATGGCCAGTTGGTGTCCAGAACCTTCACTGTCCCTCTGGAATCACCAATGTCTTCTCCAGCTCTTTGCAATCAAGATGTTCTTTGTTCACCTTCCGTCAGTTGTGAGAGTTCTCACAACGTGTTGGACAGTCAAACACCCTAAACCCACCATGATTTCCTGGGGAATTGAACCAAATCAGTGCTGTTCCTGAAGCTGGAAGGGGCTGGGTGTGAGATCCTAGGGAGGTGTTGACCTGAGCTCTCCTGTCCTTGCAGGTCTCCTCGGAGGCATCGAGCGGCACCTTCGTGTACCAAGGCTTCGTCAGAGGCAAAGGCTTCGGGCAGTTTGGCCTCCAGAGACTAGGTAAAATTCCTTGGATCAGTGCTGTTCCCCTGGATTCTGAAAGCTCCATGGGGATGGCAGTGGAGGTTTCCAAGCAGGGATTGTTTCTCTTGTCCCTGGCCTTGATTTTTCAGCCCTTCTGGGAGTTGTGCTAAGCCCAACCTCAGTGGGAGAGTGTGGGGAACAAACAACACGACAAGTGTTTAATTTGGGCACAAGGTGAGGCAGGAACAGGTGGTTGTTCACACACAGAAAGAGTTTGGAGCCACAAACAGCACCTGGGTATGTTTTTCTCCTTGTTGTTGCCAGATTTCTGCCAAGCCCAAGTCTCATTTCCACCACAGAAAACCCTCTCAGAAGTCTCAGAGGCACTCGAGAGCTTAAACCACCCAAGGCCTAAGCTCCTAAATGTCTCTTAAAATGTGCTTTGAGCTCTTTAATCTCTCAGGATTTGGGGGCATCTTTTCCCCTTTCTGGAGCATTAGGTGCTGATTATTGCAGCACATCAGTGTGTCCCTTAGCGCTCAACTTTAAGCATCCAAGTTGTAACATTTCAGCAAGAGAAATCTATTGACATATCCCCTTTTAATTGCAACTATAAATAAATGATGATGTCTAAGCTAGGCTGGATCTCCAGACCATCCTTCACACAGCTCAGCAGCTCTTAGAGCAGCATTGACAACCTCCTCACCCTGTGGCTGCTGCTGCTGTCACCTCTCCCTCGAGCTAAGCCCTTTCCCCACCACAGTGGGGTGAGCTCTGCTTGTTTCTGCTCTGTTCCAGACATCAGCATGATGGAAAACGACCCTGAATCAATAGGACACCACTTTGCATCCAACAGCAGTTCCGTGGCAGCTGCCATTCTTGTGCCTTTCATTGCCCTGATTATTGCAGGGTTTGTGCTTTATCTCTACAAACACAGGTGGGTTTGGGCACAGGGGGAATAAAGACCAGAAGGGGCAAGAAATTCAGGGGGGGCTGACAGAAAGATTGAGCTTCAAATCACCCTCCCTTAGGTCTGGTGAACCCAGAAGGTGAAACAATTAGGAAGAAACCACCCGTGGAGGGATGAGGGGTTGGGAGAGGAGAGCAGGGAAGGCTTCTCTGACCATTAATGAGATTTGTGGCCACATTAAGGAGGATAAAGCCAAGCAAATTTCATACTCCAGCCTTCAAGCTGGCTTTGCATATGTTGTGAGTTAGGATTTCCTCCCTGTTGCTGTGAGAGTGTTGCTGCTCTGCCAGGCAGATTTTCCTACAGATCCTTTCTTGCCTCATCCTCGGCGGTTGATCCTCCTCAAGAGCAGCATTTTCCTGCTGTGTTGTCCAGTTGACATCCACAGAGCTGTGACCTCTCTGCTTTGTCTCTCATGCTGGGCAGGAGAAGACCAAAAGTCCCTTTCAATGGCTATGCAGGCCATGAGAACACCAACGTCCGAGCGACCTTCGAGAACCCGATGTACGACCGGAACCTGCAGCCCACAGACATCATGGCCAACGAGACAGAGTTCACAGTCAGCACAGTGTGCACGGCTGTATAGCACCATCCCTGCCAGGGTGAGTGGGGCAGGGACACCCTGTCCTCCTGGGGCACTGCTGGAATCATGGAATCATCAACTGGTTGGCTTGGAAGGACCTTCAAGCTCGTGTGGTTCCACCCAGGGACACCTCCCACTAGCCCAGGTTGCTCCAAGCCCCATCTGATCTGGCCTGGAACACTCATGGAGCAGCCACAGCTGCTTTTCTTCTTTCTGTCAAGGTGTTCAGGCATTGGGATATTGCCCAGGGATATTGCCCAGGCACTTAGTGCCATGGTCTAGTGACCATGGGAGGGTTGGACTCGATGATCTTGGAGGTCTCTTCCAACCTGGTTGATTCTGTGATTCTGGGATTAAGATGAGACTGGATGTGGCACTTAGTGCCATGGTCTAGTGACCACCATGGTTAGACTTGATGATTCCAGGGTGGAGTCACCAGCCCTGGAGGTGTTTAAGATCACTGGAAGGTTTAGGGTTTACACCAGAGTGGCAGGTTAATGGTTGGACTTGATCTTAGAGGTCTCTTCCAACTTTGAAGATTCCATGATTCCCTGGGCTGGTGAAGGGACTGGAGCACAAGTGCCATGAGGAGAGGCTGAGGGAGCTGGGGATGTTCAGCCTGGAGAAGAGGAGGCTCAGGGGAGACCTTAGCACCCTCTGCAACTCCCTGCCAGGAGGTTGGAGTCAGGTGGGGGTTGGTCTCTTCTCCCAGGACAAGAGGGCACAGACTCAAGCTCTGCCAGGGGAGGGTTAGGTTGGATATTAGGAAGAGATTTTTTCCAGAGAGAGTGCTCAGGCATTGGAATGTGCTGCCCAGGGAGGTGGTGGATTCACCATCCCTGGAGGTTTTCAAGCTGAGACTGGATGTGGCACTTAGTGCCATGGGCTAGTGACCACGGGAGGGTTGGACTTGGTGATCTTTGGAGTCTTTTCCAACCTGGTTGATTCTATGATTCTATGGAACTGTGCCAGTGCCTGAGCACCCTCACAGGGAAGAATTCCTTCCCCATATCCCATCTAACCTTCCCTCTGCAGTCTGATCAGAGCAGTGAGCCAAAGGAGCCCCCAGAGTGGTTCAGACCGCCCAAGGTTCTTGGGGTGTCCTATGCAGGGCCAAAAGTTGAACTTGGTGATCGTTTGAGTCCTTTCCAGCTCAGGATGTTCTAGTTCTAAGAGTTGATCTCTGCCTGTGGTCAGAGCCAAACCAGCATCTCCATCTCTGGTCTCAGGTGCTGCTTGGGGTGTGACCTCTTGAGGACCAAGGAGGTCACAGTAGATCTGTGGTGAGAACAACCCAAAGGTGGAGAAAAAAATGTGTCTCCCAGAGGAGAGAGAGTCACCCCTCCTGGGTGACTCCAGACAGGAGTTTTGCACAGAGATCTGGGGTCTAAAAGTTGTAGTAGAAGGAGAAATCACTTCATGTCATAACCCCAAGTACTTTGTGGAGTCCTTCCAGCCTGGAATGTTCTTAGTTTGAGATAACAGAGCCCTTGAGGTTTTCCCAGCATTTCTGTGTGTAATAATCAACTGTTTCCTCTTCCCAGATCCCTCCAGGGTCGGTGTCTAGTGGATGATTGTGTTCCACCTCACCAGTCTCCATCCATCCCCTCCCCATCTCCCTCCTCCCAACCTTGCTGAGGCTGTGGAGAAGCTGCTGCACCTCGTGGGACCGTGTGCCAACTCCTGAGGGCACTGCTGGGTTATCTCTGTGTCCTCCCCAGCCGGGATCCACCTCCTCCAGCCGACGGTGGATCACGCAGCCAACCAAAGTTCTACTCCAGCACAGCTCCTCCTTCCCACCCAGCCCAGCCCCAGCACCTGGCGAGAGGTGATGGGAAGGCTCTCCCAAGCTGCTCCTGGTGCTGTGTCCTGGAGGGAGCAGTGAGGTGTGTTGGGTCCCACCAACGTTGGGAAGAGCTTGGGCAACAAAGCAGGTCATGCAGAGGTGTTGGTTGATGGAGAACATCTGTATGGGCCAGGACAAGGACTTGTTTGGGTTTGTGGGTTAGTCATGTATTGTTTTCTCTACCTTCTGCACAGGGAGAGTTTCCAGTTAGGACCTTTCCAATGGGAAGGTTTTTTTAACTCCTCTTCCCTGTGTTGAATTTCCCATTTTTTGCTGCATTTCTTCTGCCCTGTGCTCATTCCTGCAGCTCCCAGGGCTGGGGAAGGAACATCCTCTTTGCAAAGAGCTCTGACAAACACTGATTTCCCCCCCTAAAAAGCCCTTTGCCCTTTCCGTATCGATCCTCCAAATGGCACCGCAATAAGAGGTTGAATTTCTCTCCAAATTTCTGCTCCTTTAATTTCCCAAGGGGCCCAGAGGTTGCCTTGGCTTTGGTGGGAGCAGCTTGACATTTTCTCTGCCTTGGAAGAGAAGGATGTGGTGGCTCTGTCCTGCTCTAAAAGCAGCAGAGCTGCTGCTGTTGGTCCAAGCTTTGAGCCTGTTTGGTTGGTATCAGTGGCTTTGGGGCCAGGGAGGGGCAGAAGTGTCATTTCCCTGGTGGAAATGAAACCCAACTGAGGTGGAGCAGCCCCTGAGGAAACTTCTTCTTACAGAAGACTGGAAGGGAAATCAGGATGAAACCCTTGGGGTGCTGTTTACATCCATCCTCCCCTTTCAGCAACTAATTTTTCCCCTCCCTGACATCAGCTGAGGGTTTTGCCTAATGAAAACCACAGGGTAGGTTTGGGTTGGGATCTTTCTTTTTTTTTTTTTTTTTAAATTCTTCTGGTTTGTCAATTCTTTTACTCTGCGTGTTGGTTGTGTACATATATATCTATAAATATATCTTATTTTTTTTACCTTCTGTCTCTTCTTCTGAGAGCAAAAGCAGCATTTTCCCAGCCTGGAGGGCTGAGCAGCTGCCAACAGATGCCACTTCTGCTGCCCAAAGGTCCATCCCTGAGGGTTGTGGGGCATTGGGGCAGCATGGACAGGGGTCAAGGAGGTCGTGCCCAGGTGGTTTGAGCACCCAGAGGGCTCAGGGCAGTGCTGGGCCGTGTCCTGCAGCAAGATGTGCTCCAAGGGCACTTAGAGTGGAGAAATTTGGGGGCTAAGTTGGCTCTCTGTCCTTCTTGGGGCACCTCCAGCTTGCAGGACATGGCCCCAGAGGGAAGTGAAGGAGAATCCAAGCAGTGTTGGTACTCAACTCTGGGGCCAAGCCATGTCCTCCCTCCACCAGCTGAGCAACCACACTTAGTGCCATGGTCTTGGCACTTGGTGCCATGGTCTAGTGACCATGGGAGGGTTGGATTTGATGATTTTGGAAGTCTCTTCCAACCAGGTTGGTTGATTCTAGGATTCTATAGAATCTCTGGTGGAAGGAGACTGGGATGTTCCCTTAGATGCCACCTACAGCCAAGAGCTTCTTCCCACCCTCAGGGCAGCTCTCCATGCCCCACTTAAACCCAAAGTCCAACCCAACCCAACCTCTCCTGTGCTTTGTGCCCTTGGCCAGCCCCAAAGGCAGCAGCACCATGTGCTCCTCCTGCTGCTCCAGCACCACCACAGTGTCCTGGTTCTTCTTCCAGTGCCCCAAACCCCTTTGTGCCAACAAATCCTGCAGGTTCCTGGCACTGAGCTCCAGGGAAAAAAACCCTCTCCTGGCTGGGAAGGAGCTGAGCCAGTCAGAGCTCCAGGGACACACACAAACGCACACAACAGTTGCTTCCCACACCTTGCTGAGTCCTCAATCCATGGAATTTTCTGGAGAAACTCCTGGCAAGGTGTGTAAAATAGAGAGAAGGTGTTCCAAGAACCAAGAAGGGAGAGGAGAAGCTCTACCCAAACAAACCTTGCTGCTTTTCCCCCACTCAAATCCCTTTTCCTGCTCTTGCCCAAGTAGCAAAAGAAGTGGCAGGGGGGTTATCCCACTTTTTTTTTTTTTTTTTTTTTTTTTTTGAGGAAGTTATCTGGGCCCCAACATCCTCCATCCCTATGCCCAGAGGACATGCATTATGGTTAAAAAAAAAGAAAATAAACTGATGAAAAATGTACAAAAAAAAAAGGTAAAAAAGGTAAAAGCGAAGACAAAAAAAAAAAAGAAGACAAAAAAAATAAAGCAAAACTCCTTTTGTACAGAGATATATTTTTATGACTCCGAGTTTGTACAGTTCCGAAACACAATGTAAATGGGTTTTTTTCATTATTGTAGTAAAGAGGTAGTGGCAAGATCAGCTTTTTTTTGTAAGTGTAATAAAGTGTATAAATCTGGTTTCCATCCAGGTGTACATATGTAATCTAAACATCCACCTTGGCTTGGCTGCAGTACAGACCTTAATTTATCTGTCTCTGTATATGAGGCTTTTCCCCTTGTGTTCCACAACCCTTTGCTGATATTTCAGAGCTATTTTCAATTTTGGACTTCCAATAAAAGATCAATTTTTTGCATTGCTTTTTCTTAGCTTTTTTTTTTTATTGTTGTTGCCTCCTGCCTTTTTTTTTTTTTTTTTTCAAACACATGTCAGAAAATCCTGGGAATGCTAAACACACAGAGTGGTGTGTGCACCATGGGTGGTAGAACCAACCCTGAACCTTCAGGTGGAGCTTCCTGAGCTTCCAACTGCTTGGAGAGACATCCCAGTGCTCAGGAAGGATGGAAAGAAAGGATTCAGGCAAGGCCAACGATTTTCCCCATCCCAAGGAGGTGTGGGACAGGATTCTGCCCCATCTACTCTGGTGAGATCCCACCTGGAGTTCTGCTCCCAGTTCTGGTGTCCTCAACATCACAAGGACATGGAACTGTTGGAGCAAGTCCAGAGGAGGCTACAAATCTCCTTAGGCAATTGGAGAACCTTTCCTAGGAGAGAGTTGGGGTTCTTCAACCTGGAGATCTTCTCCAGGTTGTGTGGAGACCTCAGAAGACCTTCCAGGAGCTGAAGAGTCTCCAAGGAATCTGCAAAGGGACTTGGTTAGGAACTACAGGGACAGGACAAGGAGTAATGAGGAGAAATTGAAAGAGAGAAGGTTAGGTTGGATATTGGGAAGGAATTCTTCCCTCTGAGGGTGCTGAGACACTTTCACAGGTTGCCCAGGGAGGTTGGGGTTGCCCCAAGGAGGTAGTTGATGCCCTAGGGAGGTGTAGTGGATGCTCTAGGAGGTTGGGGTTGCCCCAAGGAGGTTGTGGTCACCCCAAGGAGGTAGTTGATGCCCCAGGGATGTAGTGGTTGCCCCAACACTATCACTCTTCATTACAGGTTGGCTAAAACCTTGGTCAACCTGCTCTGGTGGGAGGTGTCCCTGCCCATGGGTTGGCACTAGATGATCTCTAAGCTCCATTCCAACCCCTCAACATCCTATGACACTATGACCACCTCCCTGTTCCCTCCTGGATCAGCACATCTCCATGGGAGCAGCAGCTCATCCTTAGGGAGCTAAACCAAGTTGTCACCTGGCCTGGCATCCCTCTCTGCCCTTCTCACCTCCTCTGCACTGATGGGATGGGGGGCAGAAGCTCTGGGAGAAGAGGTGCTCAGAGAGACTCCACCTCCACCTTCCCCCACCCTCCCCA
>NW_008676615.1:0-397 GCF_000695815.1 Acanthisitta chloris | reverse complement strand
CATCCTCTTCATCCCTCCTCATCCTCTTCATCCACACATCCCTGTCTCCCCATCCCTCCTCATCCTCTTCATCCCTCGTCATCCTCTTCATCCCTCCTCGTCCTCCTTACTCCTTCTTGTCCCCTCCATCCCTCTCCATCCCTCATCCTCTTCATTCCTTCTCATCCTCTTTATTTCTCCCTGCCCTTTCCATCCTTCCTCATCCTCTTCATCCCTCATCCTCTTCATCCACCCATCCCTGTCACCCTCATCCCTCCTCATCCTGTTCATCCCTCCTCACCCCTTCATTGCTCTTCATTGCTCTTCATTCCTCTAAGTCTCTTCCATTCCTTCTCACCCCCTTCACACTCCATGTCCTCTCCATCCTTTTCCATCCCTCCTCATCCTCTTCATCCCT
>NW_008676614.1:0-909 GCF_000695815.1 Acanthisitta chloris | reverse complement strand
TTTCATCTTCTTTTCCTTTTCCTCTTTTCCTTCTTCATTTTCATCTTCTTTTCCTTTTCCTCTTTCTTTTCCCTCTTCCTCTTTTGTCTTCCTTTTTCTCTTCCTTTTCCTTTTCCTCTTCCCCTTCCTCTTCCTCATCCTTTTCCTCTTCCTCTTCCTTTTCCTCTTCCTCTTCCTTTTCCTCTTCCTTTTGTCTTCCTTTTCCCTCTTCCTCTTCCTTTTCCTCTTCTTCTTGCTTTTTCTTTTCCTCTTCCTCTTCCTTTTCATCTTCCTCTTTCTCTTCCTCTTCTTTTCATCTTCCTTTTCCTTTTCCTCTTCTTGCTTTTTCTTTTTTCTTCCTTTTCCTCTTCCTTTTCTCTTCCTCTTTCTCTTCTATTTCATCTTCCTCTTCCTTTTCCTCTTTCTTTTCCTGTTCTTTTTGCTTTTTCTCTTCCTTTTCCTTTTCCTCTTCCTTTTCTTCTTCCTTTTCATCTTCCTCTCCCTTTTGTCTTCCTTTTCCTCTTCCTTTTCCTCTTTTTTCCTCATTCTCTTCCTCTTCCTTTCTTTCTTCCTTTTGTCTTCCTCTTCCTCATCCTCTTCCTCTTCCTCCACTGCAGCAGCATCAAAGTGGTTCCCGTTGGCGTCAGCAAAGGCCTCAAGAAGTTGCTACAGGAGAAATTTCCCAACATGAGTCGCTGGGAGGACATCAGCCAACTGCTGGCAGGGTGGGGGACACCCCAAAAATCTGGGACACCCCCAAATCTCTCCTGTCCCTGGGGACACCCCAGAAATCTGGGACACCCCCAAATCTGTCCCGGAAGCTTTGGGGACACCCCAAAAATCTGGGACACCCCCAAATCTGTCCCGGAAGCTTTGGGGTCCCCCCAAAAATCTGGGACACCCCCAATTCGCTCCTGTCCCTGGTGACAG
>NW_008676613.1:0-2787 GCF_000695815.1 Acanthisitta chloris | reverse complement strand
GCACCACCAAGGACACCCCAAGGACACTAGGAAATCCCCGTGGCAGAGTGAGCACTGCCAGGGGCACCCCAAGGACGCCAGGACATCCCCGTGGCAGAGTGAGCACTGCCAGGGGCACCCCAAGGACACCAGGACATCCACGTGGCACTGTGACCTACCCCAAGGACACCCCAAGGACACCAGGACATCCACGTGGCAGAGTGAGCACTGTCAGGGGCACCCCAAGGACACCAGGACATCCACGTGGCAGAGTGAGCACTGTCAGGGGCACCCCAAGGACACCAGGACATCCACGTGGCAGAGTGAGCACTGTCAGGGGCACCCCAAGGACACCAGGACATCCACGTGGCAGAGTGAGCACTGTCAGGGGCACCCCAAGGACACCAGGACATCCACGTGGCAGAGTGAGCACTGTCAGGGGCACCCCAAGGACACCAGGACATCCACGTGGCAGAGTGAGCACTGTCAGGGGCACCCCAAGGACACCAGGACATCCACGTGGCAGAGTGAGCACTGTCAGGGGCACCCCAAGGACACCAGGACATCCACGTGGCAGAGTGAGCACTGTCAGGGGCACCCCAAGGACACCAGGACATCCACGTGGCAGAGTGAGCACTGTCAGGGGCACCCCAAGGACACCAGGACATCCACGTGGCAGAGTGAGCACTGTCAGGGGCACCCCAAGGACACCAGGACATCCACGTGGCAGAGTGAGCACTGTCAGGGGCACCCCAAGGACACCAGGACATCCACGTGGCAGAGTGAGCACTGTCAGGGGCACCCCAAGGACACCAGGACATCCACGTGGCAGAGTGAGCACTGTCAGGGGCACCCCAAGGACACCAGGACATCCACGTGGCAGAGTGAGCACTGTCAGGGGCACCCCAAGGACACCAGGACATCCACGTGGCAGAGTGAGCACTGTCAGGGGCACCCCAAGGACACCAGGACATCCACGTGGCACTGTGACCTACCCCAAGGACACCAGGACATCCCCATGGTAGGGTGAGCACCACCAAGGACACCCCGAGGACACCAGGACATCCCCATGGCACTGTGACCTACCCTGGGGGCACCAGGACATCTCTGTGGCAGGGTGAGCACTGCCAAGGACACCCCAAGGACACCAGGACATAGCCATGGCAGAGTGATCAACCCCAAGGACATCAGGACATCCCCATGGTAGGGTGAGCACTGCCAAGGACACCAGGACATCCCCATGGCAGAGTGAGCACCACCAGGGGCATCCCAGGACATCCCCATGGCACTGTGACCTATGCCAGGGGCACCAGGACATCCCCATGGCACTCTGTCTTACCCCAAGGACACCCAGACATCCCCATGGCAGGGTGAGCACCACCAAGGACACCCCAAGGACACCAGGACATCCCTGTGGCAGGGTGAGCACCGCCAAGGACATCCCAAGGACACCAGGACACAGCCATGGCAGAGTGACCAACCCCGAGGACACCCCAGGATGTCCCCATGGCACTGAGACCAACCCCAAGGACACAAGGACACAGCCATGGCATAGTGACCACCCCCAGGGACACCAGGACACGGTCAAGGGATCACCCTCCAGGACACAGCCATGGCAGAATGAGCACCCCTGGGTACACCACAAAGACCCCACCATGGCAGCGTGACCCATGGGACACCAACACCAGGACACCACTATAGCAGAGTGACCACCCCTGAGGACATCATGGGATCTGCCATGGCAGAGTGACCACCCTGGGCATGTCCTCATGGCTGAGTGACCACTCCCAAGGACATCACCATGGAGAGTGACCTGTGGGGCACCAACACCAGGACCCTGTGGTGATCAACTGACCTCTGGGGACACCACAGTGACCAATTGACCCCTGGGGATCCTGTGGTGACCAATTGACCCCTGGGGTCCCTGTGGTGCCCACCGACCCACCAGGTCCCTGTGGTGACCACTGACCCCTGGGGACCCTGTGGTGCCCACTGACCCACCAGGACCCTGTGGTGACCACTGACCCCTGGGGACCCTGTGGTGCCCACTGACCCACCAGGACCCTGTGGTGCCCAGCTGACCCTTGGGGACCCTGTGGTGACCACTGACCCCTGAGGACCCTGTGGTGCCCACTGACCTGTGGTCACTGCTGCCAGGTCCCTGTGCTGGCCAGGTGACCTTTAGGGGGTGTTGGTGTTGGGGTGTCTGTCCCTGGCAATAAACTCAGTGCTGAGTGTGACATTGTCTTGTGTCCAGGGTGTCAGTGATTCCCTGACACCCCTTGCACCCCCTTTACACCCCTTATACTCCTTTACACCCATTTACATCTTCCTTTACCCTCATTACACCCTTTTAATCCCCTTATCCCCTTTACTTTCCTTTAGACCCCCTTTATCTCCCCTTTACCCCCTTACACCACTTACCCCTTTACACCCCTTTTACCCTTTCCCTTTCCCCTCTCTCTTCTTTCCCCCCCTTACACCTTCTTACCCCTTTTACCCCTTACACCCCTTTATACCCCCTTATATCCCCATACACCCCTTTACTCCTTAACCCTCATCTACCCCTTCACATCCTCCTTGCACCCCCTTTACACCTCTCTTACCCTCTTTATGCCCCCTCACACCCCTTTTCCCCTTCCTCTTTTCTTCCCCTTACCCCTCTTTACTCCTTCTTACCCTCTTTCCATCCCTTTCCCCTTCCCACACCCCTTTCCATGTCCCAGTCCCCTCTTTTGCTCCCTTACACCCCCTTTTACCTCCTTACAACCCCTTTTATCCCCTTACAACCCCTTTTATCCCCTTACA